>NC_135178.1:17843250-18145334 GCF_041146795.1 Maylandia zebra
CACCGACAACACTATTCACATGGTCTTCCAAGATTACCTCTACTCCCTTTTCTCTTTCTCCCTCACATATTTTCTCAATCACCTCTTCCTTTGTCTTTGGCCAACACAGTTTCTAATAACACCCTGTTGGAAAACAGCACCAGAGGTGGTTGTTAACCCCAACCAATTTGGTATGGAAATCTCATCCTTTATGAGCTACATGTTTCATTTGGCTAAGATTTTACATTGCATGCCTTTTCTGACGCAATCATCCCCATTTATCTCTGCTGACCACCCAGGTCCCTAATGGTGGGTGAGGCCCTGTCAAGCCTGGAATTAAACATTTGTTCTAGTTTACAACTTTTTAAAGTAATTAAAGTCTAAATTAAATTGTCTGAAGCATTGGTTGGGTGATTTAAGTTTGATTCTAAAAAATACTGGAGGCTCTTTCATGACAGTGGATTAGTCCACCACATACTTGGACTTCGCATCACAGCTAATTTATTCCATCCACTTGACTGCTCATGTGCACTGTGAGTTGTGTCTTTCCCCATTAAAGCTATTTCAGGGTATTACAATAAAGAAGAGAAAGCAAGGAGACAGAAAGAAAGCAAACTGAGGGAAGTCAGATATTAACAAATGTCTTTCAAAGAGAAAGAAAGTGGTGAACACCACACAACTAACAGGTTAAGATTGAATTAGCTAAGAGGAGTTGTTAATGACAGTGAGTCAATGTAATATGTGACACTGTATCTATTAAAATGTTCTAGCACAACAACAAAAAGGCAGATAATGGAGTAACAGTAGGTCCATCTCCAAATGATATGACCTCATGTTGTGGCAACTAAAAGTTATTCCAAGCAATCATTTGTATCAATAGAAGTTCCAATAGATAGCTTAGCAACACTAACAGCAAGTACCATTAAAGACCAGTGGTTTTTAGCTGGTGTGCCATGAGGTCAGCAAGCCATTTTGGTGAACGTAGTGCAGGCAGTGAACCCAGGCTGATAAAATTTATTTTTAGAATATCACAATGGCACTGTTCCTTAATTTAAAAAAATAAATAATTTTAGTTTGTTGGTAGTTATTTTTTTATGGCAATTCATGTGTTCATTACTGTCAGGCAGCTTACTAACATGAACAGTCAGCGATGTTGAGTCAGTGTACAGTCAGTGATTACTTAATTATTCAGTGCCCACGAGACCATTAGACTACTGTATAACTTTTGTATTTGTATTAACATTAAAAGAACACTTACAGAGAATGGCTATAGCAGACCATAAACCTAGTTTAAAGCAATGCATTTTAATATACTGCTATTAGGTGTACTCAGCCAAGGTACTATTATTATAGTGTTATAGTGTCATAGACACAAATATGTTTTAAGAATTATCAAAACAGAAATCAAGACAATGAAACTATTTACAGTTATTATGCTGTGTATTAGGCTGTCCGCTGTTTAAGAAGCTAACATCAAACCTGTATGCTTCATTCTAGCAGAGGGTCTGTCTATGTTGCAGGTAGTGAGCAAGAAGACAAGAAAGAAGATGACAGAAAAAAGAGAGGAAAATGAAGGTTTCCCTGAGCCCGGTGGAAAGAATGACAATAGAGAAAATGGTATTAGAAAACAGCTTTTAAAAAAATAAGATTGCATTTTAAGTTTGTTTTCATTTTTTTTAATATCACGGAAATAAAACCTAATTAAAATTTGCAAAAAATCATACAATCTTGAAATTGATATGCAAAGCAACACTCATGTAACTATAAAGTAATTGTGGACACGATGGTGAAATAAAAGTTGAACTGTGAAACTTTTCAGACTTATTGAAAATCATTTGTTTTCAATTAAATGTGGTGAAAAGCTGCTGTTTTATTAGTAACATTACTGGCTACCCTAATGACCACTACTGATTGCTACTGACAGTTGTTGAAGGATTCCTGAGAAAGTGCGTGTGTGCTAGAGTACCCTGTCAGCGGACCTGTATTTATGAATGAAACTAATGCGCTTTAAAAACAGGGAACAGGGAATCTTCCTCACAATCCAGCTTCCTGTGACCACTCTCTCCGTTCTACAGCGGATGGCAGTAGAGGTCTTCCAGCAGTAACGACCCTCCTGGGCGTGGTCTTCTGCTCACCACAGTTTACGACAAACGCCATAGTGTCTCGGCCAAGGAGTAGCGTGTAGTGGAAACGTTTGTTAAGTAGTAACAGTCTTTTATTTTTTCATATTATTGTGCCTGAACCGCTTTGCTACGATGCCTTCAGTTGAAAGCTTTACTGTCGCATATGACGCAGTGAATGAATTCGTGACTTTTTCGGAGGGAGACACTATAACAGGGACTGTAACTCTGGCCTTATCCAAGGAAACCTCAGTTCAAAGCCTGTTTATCAAGGCGAAAGGGGACGCTAACGTCCGGTGGTCTCAGAAGAGCGGTGACCATACTCATACGTACTCTGCGCACACAAGATATTTCAAACTAAAGGAATTTTTAATCCCAGAGAGCGCCAGCGGTATGTAACACACTTTACAGTCTTCTTGTAAATGTTTGTTTTTGCAATGTATTGTAAATGTATTTGCAAAAAAACAAAACAAAAACCCGACAACGAAACAACAACAAAGAATTAAAGGTATTCAATTAATCTTTAGTGTTGCAAATGTAGAAGGAGCTATCAATTTTTGGCAAAGTAATTAGGCAATTACTTTTACACAGCGCACAAAAACACTGTGACGTCAGACACATTCACACTCACTTTTTTCATCTGCGTAAATAAATCACATGGCTGATGATATGTGCCATGGTGATCCATAAATATGATCACAAGTTTATTTAATTATTTTCAACCCAACAAAACTAATAACAAAAACATGATGCTGATGCTATGAACACTCTACACACATGAGTCAAGATGCAGAAAAACTGCTCACGGAAACGCTGCACACTCCAGTTATCATAGTTATCATAGTTTTCGTTTCCCTCTCTTTTATGAGTTCTCAGACAGATAATGTGTAGCTTGCTCATCAGCTCAGAAGAGACTGTGATCAGGAGATATTTTATTTTGTATTCTCACAATCAGTTATCATTGATTAATCATTTACCATTGTTGAATCTGTTGACAGTATAATCTTTTAATTACATCTGTGTTACTTTGAGCAAATATTAATGCACACTGACTGTTTATATAAAGTTGTTGCACTTTAGTGCAGTCACACCATTCAGACCCACCAGTCCTGTTGGGCCCGGCCCGCCTGCGTGTAGTTCTGCACGTACACAGGCCTTTAAAGTACATGCATGCTCTTATACAATACATGAATGTGTACACACACACTTAGTAATAATAGGAGGGTCATCTGAGGACAGTTTTCTGATAGATACACTTTCACAAAATGCACAATGTAATACACACTTGTTTTTCTCTTAAGAGTAGCAGTTGATGTCTATATAAGGGAAAACTTTGTGATAGGCGGGGAATTGTTATCATTTGAGATCATTTCCAGTAAAGATCCAACTGTGATGTCATAATGGCAATATAAGGAGACTGATGCTTCAGTTGAGGAGAGGATTCGATTGCAAATTGTCTTTTCCCACACTTAGTGCACAAAGTGTGTAATAAAGATCACTATTTTTGACACCTACTTCGACTTGGGCTTGCTTTCTTCTCTTCCCTAACTCGAACGAACCTTAACAAGACCACAACCTAACATCTAACATTGTTTTCTGAAAACTTCCCCAGACAGTGGCAAAGACTTGCACTTTCATATTCAATTCAGCTTCTCCATCAAGTAGTTTTAGCCGTTTCATACAGGGTTCAGCATATTAGTTTTCACAGGCGTGCTCTATATCTCAACAATGGCTCATATTAGGATGACAGTTTTACCAAACAGGTCAAGTGCCTCTATGCATGTCATTAGTTTAAATATTTACCTATTTTACTTAATCTCATATGTCATTGTACTGAATTTGAGCAACCCTAAGCTTAATGCAGATTACTTTTAACAATTATCCACCTCAATTAAATCTATGGTCTGGAGCACAGGCTGTTGTCGAACAGGGCAAGCTAAAGAATAAACATTTTGTGTCAGCAAGGGGTAGGGGAAAGCCATTCACCAGAGCATATCTTAAGTGCTGCTGATGTGGGCTGGCGTCCTCCACACGCTCTTCAAGGCTGGTGTGTTTTCTGAAAACTTCTAACACTTGAATCTCTTCCATTTATAAGCCTGCGATTAACCGCACGGCTCAGGTCCGCGTGAAACCCGCGCAAGCAAAGCTGATTACACAGCAAGCAAGACACGAAGTAGGCAAAGTTCTTCATGTTTCTCGTGCACGGGAGAGAACCGGACAAACGCCGTTCCTTCGCTTGACCCCAGTTGCTCTCGTCCGCTCCCCCGTAACACTGCTCTTTTATTGAGGTTACATGAATATGCATAGGTTCATTAACATATGACGTCTACATACACACAAAGAGTACCTTGCCTGTGTGTGTGTGTGTGTGTGTGTGTGTGTGTGTGTGTGTGTGTGTGTGGTCAGAGTGTGACCCCATAAATGACTTCCCTAAACCTGCTGGTCTGGAAGTCCAACAGTTCATCTAAACAAAAGGCACTTAGACTAAAACCTACCATAAAACAATAAGAGAAGGTACGACCTCTCCCATGCTCCCAGAGTGCTCTCTAATGCACACAAAGTTTGCAGACTATTAAGGATCAAACCTCTACCAATCTACAACTAATTATAAAACTCTAAGCATATATAAGTAGATATTTCTAAGCATAAATGACAATCAACAATACAAAACCTAACACTATTTATCGAGGTAAAAAGTCTCATTGACATTAAAGATGTATTTTTAACATAGTTAACTTTTAACTGTGTATTTATTGGCATTTATTAGTCTTTATTAGTATTCATAGTATATTTGGTGTATATTTGGTGTGTTCTTGGATACTGCTGGATTTTGAGAAATTTCCCCTGGCGATGAATGTATTTTTTTTTTCTTTCTCTTCTTTGCAAAAAAATATAACATTTCAAAGACACGTTTCTCAAACAGAATACACGTGAATGGGAAACAAAACATGTTATATTAAATACTTTTATATTTAATTGTTAGTGTTGAAGTTCTAATTTATAATTTAATAAATGTAATAATAATAATGTGTGTTCTGTGAAGAAAGTTCAAGTGACTCAAAAGAAATGGGTTGATTATACTTTAGAAAAAACAGTAAGTACAATAATGCACATGTAAAAAATCTGTGCTTTCCTTATTTTCTATATAAATCCTGTTAACTACAGTCTATTTATCAATATATTACACGTTTAAAAAAAAATCTCACACACACACACACACACACACACACACACACACACACACACACACACACACACACAGAAACAGGACACCTGTTCTTAAGCATACCTTTCTTTTGTACTTTGGGGACAAACCTACTATCAACTTAACACTTAAACATTCATCTGTTTTTTTTGCTTGTTTTTATTTTACATAATTTTGTGTATATTTAACATTTTGAAATATAATTTCGATACAGAAACATGAGCGTTTAAGCATGTTAGTTGGTCAAACTGGAGTCATAGACTGTATTAGAAGCCCAATATAGAATCTTTATTTACAATCAGCAGCTACAAAAAGCATCTAATTTCTCCTTTTTTTGTCTCTTTATTCGTGGTTAAAGCAGACTACAAAGTGTCTAAGTAAATTACAGGAGTCACAGGAATGTAGAGGACAAAACTTGTAATACTAAAGTGCAGTAGAAAAGTATTGAATAGTAATCGTTATGTACCTGTATTTGAAAATTTTACAATACTTCATTTTCCTTCATTTTCAGAAACGGTTTTGCCCCAAGGGATTCATGTCTACAGATTCAGTTTCCAAATACCATCAGGGTAAGTACAGTTAGTCAGCTGACCAAAACAATGGTTTGAATTTACACTTTAACAGTGATTCGAACAAACACAAAAAGTGGATCAATAAAATAGCAGCAACTCAGGGCATTTAGGCATGTAGATATGGTTAAGACGATGTGTTGAAGTTTGAACTTAGTGTCAGAATGGCGAAGAAAGATGAGTTAAGTGAATTTAAATGTGGCATCTTTGTTTGTCCCAGAGTATTTTTTCAGTATCTACTGAGTTTTTCTTACACAACATCTCTAGGGTTTACAGCGTAAATATCCAGTTAGCAGCTGTTGTCTAAGTGAAAATTGCTCATGTCAAGTCAGAAGAGAATGAAAAGGCTGCTTTGAGCTGATATGAAAAGTAACTCAAAAATCACTCATTACAACAAGCGTATAAGTAGAATATCTGAATGTACAGCACGTTGAACTTTGAAGTAGATGGGCTACAGCAGCAGAAACCACACCTATCAACTGAGAATTCATCCTTCTTTAGCAACATTTCATGCTGCTGCTGGTGTAATGGCTTGAGGGATATTTTCTTGGCACACTTTGGAACCCTTAGCTTGAGCTGACAATCATTAGAGGCTACTTGAGTATTGTGGCTGGCCATATCCATCCGTTTATAACCACATTGCTGTTTCCAGCTTTGTGAGATACCATGTCACAAAGCTCATATCGTCTCAACCTGGTTTCTTGAACATTATGAGTTCACTATAGCATAATGGACCAAAATCTCCAAGGAATAATCCCAGCATGTTGTTGAATCTGTGCCACAAAGAACTGAGGCAGTTCTGAAAACAAAAGGGGTTCAAACCATCACAAGTAAGGTGTACTTCATAACTTGACTGCTGAATGTGTACATGCGTTGGAAACATGATGTTATTTCACTTGACATTGCATAACTTAAAGTCTGCTGTTTCCCTACACAGAAGCATGCCTTCATTCTTCAGAGGGACTCATGGAAAAATTGTCTACAAGCTAGAAGCAAAACTGTTAAGGAGCTGGAGGATGAACAGTACAGCAGAGAAGGAGATCAAATTTGTCTCCAAATGTGTTCCAAACCTTCATTCTCTGATGGTGTGTACAGTACTTAAAAATACATTCAGCCATCTTTGATATGTTGTGTATTCTCCCGCTACGTGGTATGCACTCAGTGCCAACCGTCCTTCTTGTACACGTAGCACTTCTTGGGGGGTTCATATACGAGAAAAACAATGGTTGTTTCAAATAATGGCCATTATTGGCCAGATAATTCTACTTTCATTTGTTCAAGGTAGGCGATACAGCTCTGAGAACTATCCACGAACACACTGTAATGGAGGTGAAATGTTTCCCAGCAGAAATGTTAACAATCCAAAAGACTCAGCTCTAATTATTAACAGTAATGACCGGTGCATTCCGTTTAAAGTGTTACCTGGTTGATCCAGCTCCATCAGTTAAAGCAGTGACAGGTGAAACGAATAGAATTGATAATCTTGTCATAATGCAGTGCTGCTATCCTTGTAATACACACCAACGTACCATAACCATGCTAAAGACCCAGCATATGCCTTCAGCAAGGCAATCCCGATAGCAGTGGTCTCCCCACAGCAGGATAATATGCCCTGCCCCACAAGAAAGAGGTTTATACCCAGGCCCCCAAAACACCAACTGTCTTCTGCTTTCTGCCAGGCCTCTTAGGACTGTTTTGCTTGTTTATTCCACTGTAGTCACCGCAAGTTGGTTCAACGAACAAAAAGATGGGTTTTTTCTCAAAAGGACACGTACACATGGATGTAACTGTGGACAGGATCGGTTACGCAGCAGGTATTAAAATTTCTTTTCAAATGTTGTAGGTCTCAATTCGTTTTATACTCTTTTCTCATTATACCAAAAAATATTTTTGTGTGGTTGAACATAGGCAGAGTTCAATAAATTAGCTAATAATGGAGGATGCAAAAAGACTATTGAGATCATAGTTGACAAACTTTTCATTCCCATAATGTAGAAACTATCCAATTTATTGGCATCTTGTAAGTAAAGAGATATTAATATGTTATCTGCTTTATTTAATGTATTTTGTCCATTCCAGTGCCCCAAAGGCCAACTTGATCATTTGGCATCCAGGGAAACCTATTTGCCACAGTGTTAATACAACTGCAAGTTAAGCCTGTACTCTTAAGAAATAAGAAATCTAGGGATGTTGCCTACCTTGCACTTTCAGAAATTCCTTTCCAATAGTTTGACTTTAAGTAATAGGTGTTGTGACTTTCTGGTGTATATTAGACAATGGCACTTTAGTCAACTGAAAAATGTAAAGACAATTGTATTTAAAATCTTTTTTTTTTTTTTTTACAGGTGAAACAATAGTGGTTCTTGCTAAAGTTGACAATTCTTCATCCAGTGACATGACACCGAAATTTAGCTTAATACAGAAAGTCGTGTACCATGCCAATGGCAGAACCAAACATGAGAATACAGTTTGTCATAAAGTTGCTGACAACTGTATTAAACCAAAAACACGGAAGGAGCTCAGATGTAAAATAAAGATTCCTAGTGATTACATGCTGACAATCCAGAACTGTGATATTATCTCAGTGGAATACTGTGTAAAGGTATGTAGTACTGTATCCTAAAGCAAAACTTGAATTTTTGTGGGAACCGATATTATGATTTATGCATGACAGAGCCATTTGTAATTAACTGTGTGAACAGCAATGAATATCATTGAGGAAGTGGCGTTCAGATGTTCTCTTGTTGCTTTTCCAGTGTAAAAATAAAAGCATCATGTACTAATGAGACAGATTTACATATATTTTTCTTTCTCCTAGGTATATCTGGACATCAGCTTTGCTTTTGATCCAGAGATTCTGTGCCCAGTGGTCATTTTACCTCCTGGCTTGGCTCCTGGCTGTCTGAGTAATATAAATGTAGGTCCCTATCCAACAGGTGCTATTGGGGGTCCAAGCAACAGTGACTTCCCTCCCCCCACAATGCCCATGGGCCTTCAATCTATGTCTCCACATTCAGGCAGTTATGGATATCCAGGAGTCCAAAGCTATTCAGCACCACCACCACCTATATACCCAAATAACCCTGCTGTATATGGTGGACCAGCGGGTGTGCAAACTTCTCAGCCAACACACATGTTTGGAAGCTACAATAACCCAGTGCCACAGGTGCCTTCGCCATATGGAACTCCATTTTCATCTTCATTATCTTCTGTCCTGCACCCGCCACCACCCCCAACACCACCCCAACAATTTCACCAACCCCCATCTGCCCTTGAGAGCCAGCCATCTCCTTCTATTCAATCTCCAGTACCTCCTGCGTACAACATGCTGCCTTCTGCACCAGTGATGAATGTAGACTTCCTGTCTCAGTCAGATGGAGCTCCTCCATCATACTCACTCCTTTTCCCAGACAAATCTGATGCAAAATAACTGACTAAATGCTAAATGGTCAATTAGTGAGTTATTTAGTTATAAACTAAACCTGTGTAGGTACAGATTTGACATTAGACCACCCCTATTATGTCTTGAACAATTTTTTATTAAAATGAAATTGTTAATGTATGCAGTATTTATCATTTAGTCACCTATATACTGGACTTTATATACTGGGCATAAATAAGACTTTTGCACTGCATGTGATTTAATGAGCAGGTCAGGTCGTTCATTAACTTTGTACAGCTACTTATGCCTTAATTATCATGGTGCACTGTATTTTGCATTGTTCAAAGTGCCCTTTTCAGTATTAATATCTACCTCACTGCTCTATTTAGTAGGGGTGGGGGAAAAAATCGATACTGTGTAGTATCGTGATATTTTGTTTGCTAATAATGTATCGATACAGGGACAGCAGAAATCGATATTTTGTTACAAAAAAAGTTTTTGTGGACTGGACTGACTTCAGAGCATGTTGATCCTTTTTCTGAGCAAGAATCCTGACATTCCTTCACTGTCCAAATGTGTTTAACTTTTTTTTTTGACAGCAATAAACATGACAGTTTACTGATTTTAATGTAAGACATGTTTTATTTTAATTAAGTTTAAAACTTTTTTATTTAATGTAAAATTATATTTTGTTTTAATTTACTTTCAAATTCTTCAGTTGCTGAAGGGGCTGCATAGTTTTCATAAATTACATAGTTTAGAATAGTTATAATTGTACCAGATGGTTGCATTCAGTTAAGTTGGACTAGACTGTAATACAAACCGTTCAGTTTGTCAACAATAAAACTGACTGAAATGAGAGAAGGACTGAGTGCGAGACTTTGATATTAGATAAATGAATATTGATAAAGTTTACCTTTATGTACAGAATCTGAATATCGCAAAATATTTTAAAAAATTGCAATAATATCGTATCGTGGGATGTATGGTGATCCCCACCTCTACTATTTAGAGGAATATTATAACAAAATTGCCAACACTGCATCAGGCTTTTTAGATATATATATATATATATATATATATATATATATATATATATATATATATATATATATATATATATATGAATAAGAGACATATTTATTTCCTCTATACTTTAGTGTGTTGAGTTTATCTCAGTTCAATGCAATTTTACCTATGTAGCGTCAAATCACAACAACAGTCAAAGCGTTTAATATTTTTCCTACCTCTGTTATAAATATTTATTATTATAAAATGTTACAATATTATTTTTTTGCAAACTGCCAGTTTTTTCTCTGAGTTGTAGAGCTGAATAAAGTTATGTGAAGTTTATTTTTTGAATGTTTGTGAATAGTAGTAATTAGTTAATTTTTTTTATATGGTAGAGCATGTCCACAATAGTCAAACTGATAGTAAGTAATCTCATTCATCTGATTTTTTCAATCTTATCAGGCAACTCTCTTTAACAGTGTGAAATCTTGTTCTAGTCTAATACCATTGGCCGTCAAACAATTTTGAAGACAGATTTACTCTGAATACCAAAACAAAATTGCGCAAGTCCTTCCTGCTGTGCAATAGCTGAGGTGATTTGCTTAAAGCAATGTTGTAAAAATGTTGCAACTGTTTTACATGGGTTAGGCAGTTGGATATGTTTTCTTCTTTCTTTTTTAAACCTCATGCTTTAGGCAAAGGCAGACAATCATTTGTAAATTCAGCTGGCTGGCATCAAAGAAAGCAGTCCATTTGACCAACAATCTAGCATGTCTCCAATACAGGACTTCAGTCTCACTTATGAATCGGTCAGCAATGATGACATTTTTCCTGGAGGAGACACTATCGTAGGCACAGCTACTTAAAGAAAAAAAAAATTCTGACCAATACATAAATAAACTGAAATAACTGATAATAAACTGAAAAGACAAAAGACAATGGACTTCATTCACGACTAGTTCACACATAAACTCTGTGGATGAATGTTTCACAGAGAAATCTGTGATTCATTGGGACTTTCTTATCTGAATTTATCTGTAATAATAATAATGGATTGGATTTATATAGCGCTTTTCAAGGCACCCAAAGCGCTTTTACAATGCCACTATTCATTCACTCTCACATTCATACACTGGTGGAGGCAAGCTACAGTTGTAGCCACAGCTGCCCTGGGGCAGACTGACAGAAGCGAGGCTGCCATATCGTGTACTCATTGAACAAATTGTTAGACCCTGTGTACAAGCAGATGATGAAGACCTGGATGTCTTATGTTAAAGTCAAGCAAGGAAAAATAGTGGTTGGAGACTGCAGTACAACCAAAATTATCCCAAATGTGTACATCAAAAGCAATATCTTGCTGTCTCTTAAATGGTTGCTTCAAACATGGGGACCTGATCTGCAACCATTTTCAGGTCAGTGATTTAAATGAAAATGACAATAGGAAGACAGAAGGTAATGCCTGTCACATGCCTGTCTCCCAGTACTCGTGACAGGCATAAACCTACTATGGTCATATTGTTTATGAGGAAACAAATATGTGAGCTTTACTTCACAGATAACATAATTATTTTGCTTCTACTTTGTACCCTCAATATTTACGGAGTACAAAGGAGCAGTAATAAACTATTGGTCAAATTCATCATGTATTTAATAACAACTATGAAAAGTGGGGACAGTGCTTTTCAGCTGTGGTACCAAGCTCTGAAACTGTTAATCACTCCACCTCCACCTGCTCATGATTAGATAGAATTGTGGAACATCTTTGTCTAAATAATGTAGGCTAATCTGGACAGAGGTGATCTTAATCATTACTAAATTTATAGGCATACTGGTAATCTACAAAAATGCCATTATAGCTATGATAACCTATGCAACTGCGGTCTATATTGCTAATAATATCATTCACCAGCATCTTTGCACATTCACAACTGCTTTTGTTGTTATGGTGCTTAGGTTACTGCCAATACTTGTGGGAGGTACTGATGACAGAACCAGGGTGTACAAAAGAGTAACATCCCTAACGTAGCATGCAGCCATCACAGACATGCATACTTAACCTGTCACGTACAAAAATGTCATCTACATTATAAGTGTCATGATGTGTGCTGTGGCAGGCAGGATGTAGGACCCAAAAGCAGGACTCTGAGACAGAATGACAAACTAAAGGCGGCAGCTTCATTGCTGGAGAACGTATGAACATGAAATACAACTGAACTAGAAACTCAAAAACAGAAACACTACCTTACTAGAAGCACAGAGAAGAAAGAAAAAAAACAGCACAGTGAGGGTATGACACTTCAGGACTTAAAAACACAGGCAGGACAACGAGAGGATGGGGAACAGGTGGTAACACAGCTGGGACAAATTAGACCTAACGACACACACTGATGGAGGTAAAACATAATCTCTAATAGCAAGAAACTAAACAATTTAACATGAATACATGAAAATACAATAAAACCATAAACCACTCAAAGAATCTAACTATCCTTTTAACCAGTTAACACAGTCCAAAACCTAGAGATTAAAAACTAACATAAGCACACAAACACAAAAAAACTGATATAAAACAAAGAAATATTAACCAAAATCAAACAAAGCACATGAACACTTGGTCACCAGACACAGGACCATGACAAAAGGACTGGGTCTGTTTGGTACCGTGTCCATAGTCCTGTTCAGTGAGTGAAAATATATATTCCAAGGAACAAGCCCAAATGTCTGTTTACTATCAACAGAAAACTGCTAACCAGGAAGTCGATAGATAGATAGATAGATAGATAGATAGATAGATAGATAGATAGATAGATAGATAGATAGATAGATAGATAGATAGATAGATAGATAGATAGATAGATAGATAGATAGAATAATTTTATTTCGAACATACAAATATAACTGAAATAACAAGAGAAAAGAAAAACAACCACAAACGCCCAATCCCCTTTACAAACCATCCTAGACTTGTGTAAGTTAAGATGTAAATGACCACTTGATTGAAGGGCTCTGGAGGGTGTATAAAGCAGCAAAAAGTCAGACAAATAGTCTGGCCGTTTAGCACTTTATAAGTCAAAAGTAAGATTTTAAATTTAATTCTAAAACGCACTGGAAGCCAATGAAGGGAAGCAAGCACGGCAGTAATGTGTTGGTGTCTCTTCACATGAGTCAAAAGGCGGGCTGCAACATTTTGTACAAGTTGGAGCCGTGCCAAGCTGGACTGACTGACACCAACGTATAGTGAATTACAGTAATCCAGTTGAGATAAGACGGACGGACGGATTGCTCGTTCCAAGTTTTTAAAGGATAAAAATTATCTCACCTTGGATAGGAGCCGTAATTTAAAAAAGGACCACTAAACAACTGAATTAATTTGTTTTTCAAATGTAAGTTTGCTATCCAAGAAACCTCCCAGATTTTTACAAGCCCAAATCTGGGGCATTGAAATTACAGCTTAGTCCAAAAATAATTATTTTATCCTCATTGAAGGTAAGAAAATTTGAGGCCATCCAGGTTTTAACTTCGTAAAGACATTTGAATAGGGATTCCACGGGAGTGGAAGTGTTTCTATTAAACCGAAGATAAATCTGGGTGTTGTCGGCATAAGCGTGAAAGCAGATGTTATGCTTCCTAAACATTAGGCCTAGGGGTAACATATAGACTGAAAAGAGAATTGGGCCTAATACAGAACCCTGCGGGTTCCACAAGGAAAAGGAGCTGGGGAAGAAATAAAATCATCAAGACTCATGGAAAAAGTTCTGTCAGACAGGTAAGACCTAAACCATTCCAAAGGGATGCCTTTGATACCACATTGCTCCAAACGTGAGATCAGAATGCTGTGGTCAACAGTATCAAAGGCTGCAATTAAGTCTAGAAGCAGGAGCACAGCTGAGTCTCCTGAGTCGGTGATTAATAAAATATCATTAAGTACTTTTAGGAGGGCAGTTTCTGTACTGTGGTGGGTTTTGAAGCCCGGCTGGAACTTCTCGAAAATATTATGACTATTTAGAAAGGATTGTAGCTGCTCAAATACAATCCTTTCTAGAATTTTTGACAGAAACGGAAGCTTGGAAATAGGTCTGAAATTAGCAAGAACAGAGGAGTCGAGGTTTGTTTTTTTAAGTACTGGCTGCACTACAGCGTGCTTGAATCCAGTTGGTCCTATTCCAGAGCTAAGACTACTATTAAAAATAGTTAAAATGTCAGGGCCGACTACCTTAATAATCTTTTTTTAGAAAATGTGTTGGGACTTCATCTGTGGGGCAGGATGATGTCTTTATGCTATTACAAAGATCTTCCACTTGGTTAAGACATACAGGCTCAAACTGGTCAAAAGCAGTTGAGCAGGTATATGTTAATGAGACATCATACAGAGACAGGGTATATGCAGATCAAAGCATTTCTTAATTCTTATTAATAAAGAACTCCAAGAATCTATTGCAGGTTTCACCGGAGCTATCTATATGGAAGGCAGGGGAGGTATTCAAGGCCAAATCAATTGAGAAAAGAGTTATTAGAGTTGTTCTCAATATTTGCTGCTTTGTACATTGTTCCTGCAGTGCTGAAGTCAACAAAATCCTTAAATTTCAGAATTTTGAGAAAGAAAAATCTGATATTTATGCCTTTGTACATGATTTATGATTTTGGGCTCTTGGCTTTCGGCGGAGGCGGTCACGTTTTCTCTTGTCTCCTCTCCCTCCCTTATCTTCCTGCTTGACTTCCCTTGTCTTTGTCTAGTCTCCTCTAACTCTCAGAGACTCTCTCCGTCTTGTTCTCTAAAAAAATAAATGCCTAAATGTCACTGACACCCCTGACGAGAAATCTGGGCGTGGGCCTGTGGGAACATTTGCTGCCAGGTATGAGTGGCGTATCATGTCTCTGGCAGCACTCTCAATAGAGGATGTTGAAGACACCTACCTACCTATTCAGAACCATGATAACTGGATTCCTGCTGATTGGAACTGGCACAGCCCTGGCTTATCAACAAATAATGAAAAGCGGTCACAGCTGTTCAAGATCCCACAAGGCTGGTCAGCATGACTGACGATGGGTAGAGCCATGAGCACTCAAACTGTGTTTAGTGAACGTGATATGGATTAAATCACAGAGAAGCTCACGGCTCTGCAACAGGAGATCTAGAATTGGGACCAGTGACAGACATTAGAGCAACTACGGAACTGGAAAGCAGCTCTTCGCCCTACACCAAACCCAAACAATCACAATCTATCATTTGGCCTTCACTCATGAACTGGAAGCTCGAAATCCGGAGCTGGAACAAATACTCCCCAGATTACAAGACTGTGTTGACTCTCTGCCCTATCCTTCTACTTCCTCAAGGTCATCTGCATCAACTTGGGGATTGTTGACTTTCACTTAACTAGGTGAAAGGAGACCGTCTCATGAGTTGGATACAGGATACACACACACACACACACACACACACACACACACACACACACACACACACACACACACGTACTCAGACACTGATATACAGTCACCCCTACAAACACTTCTGATGTACTTGTCTTTTATGTTGTGAGATGTGATGATTCATGTGCTATATGTGCTAGGGTGTTTTTTTATGTTCTCAAACTGATCAAAGTTCTTTTTTCTCTTCTTCGTTCCTCATATTTTGTATTTCTATTGTTCTACTTCTCCAACCTGTCTTCCTCGTGTGATGTTTGTGTAATGCATGTGTGGTCAGAAGGGTAAAATGGCGCTGAAATGCCGGCAGCCTTAACCAATTTCCTTCGGGATCAACAAAGTTTTAATGGAAATTAAATGAAAACTTAATTGGAGGTTTTTCAGGTGTGCTTTGTTATTTATTTATTTAGTCAAGCATTCATTGGATATGTGATAGCTGTTTTCAAAATCTACAAATTCTCTTTTAAAACACCAAAATCAGTTTGGAGGACAGAATAATTCATCTTGCCACTGGCTTGACTGAAACCACTTTGAATACTATGTTTGGGGACATTCAATCCAAACTCAGAGGATGCTTCCTCCCACTCAATAATGCCATCCACACACTCCTTCGCTATAACATCTAAAAAGAAATAAATAAAATTGCTTTTGCTTGCACACACTGACAGTTAGATAATGGACACACTAAATGAATATATTTTCCTATTTCAATATCTTTACATCTTTATAAAAGAAAATCATTTTATGTATGTTTTTTCAAATTCCAACTGTTTCCTAGATTATTTCTTTTACCTTCCACCCAGTGTTTCCACTGGTCTCATTCTGTCTAGTCCATCAAAGAGTTGATAATAATAATAATAATAATAAATTTTATTTATGAGCGCCTTTCAAGTCACCCAAGGACACTTTACAATAGGATAAAACACCTAGTAAAACAATGGCAGAATAAGAACAATAAAATAAAAGCACAAGATAAAATGAACAAACAGTGGATTCACAGTGAATATGCAGATTTGAACAGATGAGTTTTGAGTTGGGATTTAAACTGGGGGAGAGAACCAATATTTCTTATTTCAGGGTGCAGAGAGTTCCACAGCCTGGGAGCAGAGCAGCTGAAAGCTCTGCTTCCCATGGTGGTGAGGCGGAAGGAAGGTACAGAAAGCTGGATAGAAGAAGAAGAACGAAGTGAACGGGCAGAACAAGTGGTGGTTAACAGGTCAGAAAGGTAAGAAGGAGCGAGGTTATGAATGGCCTTGAAGGTGAGCAGAAGAAGTTTGAAAATTATCCGGAATTTCACAGGGAGCCAGTGAAGTTCCTGAAGAACAGGGGTGATGTGCTGGTAGGAGGGGGTTCTGGTGATAATGCGAGCAGCAGAGTTCTGAACCAGTTGAAGCTTATGGAGGGATTTTTGGGGGAGACCATGCAGAAGAGAATTGCAGTAGTCAATACGGGAGGTAACAAGACTATGTACAAGAATGGACGTAGACTGGGTGGAAAGAGAAGGAAGCAATCTGTTAATGTTACGTAGATGGAAGTAGGCAGAACGGGTGAGATTATTGATGTGCGATTTATAGGAAAGTGAACTGTCTAGGATGACACCAAGGCTCTTAATGTCATGGCTAGACGGTCCTCACCGATCGTCTTGCCAATTTGTTGTGGTGTTTGTGTGTACTGTGTCGTGTTCTCCTCTCCATCCTGTGCATGTGTTTTTCTGCTGGAACATGTACTTCCGGAAGCCGTGGCACGGAACGGCAGTTGACCGGAGGGGAGTGTCCTGAGCTAGAATCATCGCACCTGTGCGGAATTACCTTGCCAGCGCAGACCTATTTAATGGGGCGGTTGAGTCACAACCAACGCTGGAACGTTGAACTAAACCGGGTAGCGTAGTCATGATTGGCATACCCGGTTTGTGAAGGAGAGGACATTTTCGTTATTGAGCGTGTGTTTTTTCTCATCTGCCTCCAGGGTTCAGGGATTGGAGGAGGAGCCGGCACCAGGAGTTGTTGTGGATTATTACTGCAATGTCACCGTGAGGAGAGGTCGCCGTATCACTGCACTGCCCATTTTGGATTATAGACTCGAACTGTTAACAAACCTTTTCACTGTAAATAAATCCACTGTCATTCTGCAAGGAGTCTCGCACCTGAGTCCTTTAATCCAATTCACCATGACACTTAACCTGAGGAGAAGGGAAAACTGTGGAGTTATCGATGGTGAATGAGAAATGGTTTGCCTTCAAAAGGTTGGATTTGGTGCCAATAAGGAGGATCTCAGTTTTATCCTCATTGAGCTTTAGAAAATTAGAGGTAAACCAGGATTTTAACTCGGATAGACATTCTGTAAGGGAAGAAGGTGGGAGGGAGGAATCAGGTTTGCAAGAGAGATATAACTGGGTGTCATCAGCAAAACAGTGAAACTGAAGATCAAATTTGCGGAAGATGGTACCTAGAGGGAGGATGTATATTACAAAGAGAAGAGGGCCTAAAACTGAGCCTTGGGGTACACCAGAGGTGACGGGGAATAGATGAGAGCGGAATGATCTTAGTTGAATAAACTGGGAGCGGTCGAGGAGATATGATTGAAACCAGACGAGGGGTGTGTCAGAGATGCCGAGAGAGGAAAGTCTGCTTAGAAGGACAGAGTGGGAAATGGTGTCAAAGGCTGAGCTCAGATCTAAAAGGACAAGAATGGTGAGAAGACCAGAGTCAGCTCCGATTAGAAGATCGTTAGTGACTTTAAGTAGAGCAGTTTCGGTACTGTGACATGAGCGAAAACCAGATTGAAATCTCTCGTAGATGTTATTATTAACCAGATGTAAATGAAGTTGAGCTGCAACCACTTTTTCGAGTATCTTAGAAATGAAGGGTAGATTGGAAATCGGACGGAGGTTGTTAAAGTTGTTAGGATCTAAAGAAGGTTTTTTCAGTATAGGAGTGACTAGAGCAGTCTTCAATAAGGAGGGAACGATACCGGTGGTGAGAGAAGAGTGAATGATAGCAGAAATGAGTGGGAGTAAAGAAGAGAGGCAGGATTTCACAAGCCCCGTGGGCATGGGGTCAAGATGACATGTGGCAGGCTTTGATTTACACATGAACTCGGAAATATCAGATAAATCAGGAAGATGAAAAGTGGAAAACGGCTCAAAAAGGAGAAGAGGTTCTGGAGAGGGCGTAGACACAACATTTGATCTGAGTTGCTGGTGGATGTTATTGATTTTCGTAGTCCAGAACAGCATCAAGGAGTTGCATGTTTCAGAGGAATAGAAGTGCGGTGGTAAAGCGTTGGGGGGTTGAATTAGCTTGTTGAAAACTGAAAACAGAGTCCTTGCATTACCCTCATAAGAACTGATAATACCAGAGTAGAAGATTTGTTTGGCCTTGTTAATGGAGTCTTTATACTGAAGTGCGTGGTATTTATAGATTTCTGAATCAACAGTTGAACCAGATTTCTTATATTTACGCTCTAGCTGCCGAGCTTTGACCTTCAGAGCTCGGAGGTCAGAGGTAAACCAGGGAGCAGAGCGAGCAAAGGAAACAGAGTGGGTTTTTACAGGAGCCAGAGAATCAAGGACAGTGAGTAGACAATTATTATAATATAACAACAAATCATCAGGAGTAGAATAGAAGTCCGGAATCTGAACATTGTCCAAACTGGTAGTAAGAATGTCCATATCAATGTTCTTGATGTTGCGGAACAAGATGAGACGGGTTGGCTTGGTAGAAGAGCAGCAGAGAGTGAGGTTAAATGAAAGGAGGAAGTGGTCAGTTATGGGGATTTCAGTAGCAGAAAGATTCGAGGGAGTAAGGCACTTTTACGGTGGAACAAAGAAATTCACGGCAGTTATGTTAATAATATGCGCATCTGCTGCATCCGCTGAAAAGCTGCAGCTGTTACACACGCAGCTGCAGCTTTTCAGCGGACTGAAAAGTGCGAACATGTGGACGGGTCCGTTGTGCATTGTTTACAGTGGTGCCGAAACCCAGGATTGGGGCACCTCAGACAGTACCTTTTTTTATTGCGGCTGTCGACTTACACATGCGGCTGCAGCTTTTTGGCTACAGTCTACACACATCAACAACAACAACAGGACCCAGTTCATTATGTTTTAAGCCGGCCAGTCAAGATTGCGCTCAGGTGCGTCCGCCTCCCCCGCAGCCGTGCCACATCCCATGCCCCGCCACAGCTTTGCAGTCAACAACAGGCTCACCGCAACCACTGAATAGTATTAAACTCTCAGTAAATTATATACATTTTCATCTCTCTTCACAAGTTTCTGGACTTATTTTTTTATAAGACTAAGATTGAACTTTATTTTTCCGTGTTTGGCAATGTTCACATTCTGTTTAACTTGTTGCTTTTTTGAAGAAGTAGTGCAGACTCATGAAGCAGTCTAGTGACAAAAGTTACAAATAGTTGTTTGAAATGAAAGTTGTTTGTTTAACTCAGGAATTCGCATGATAAGGTGGGGCCAGGTTTCACAATGAACTCACCCGAAACTCTGGCTGATTGGGACCCACACCCAGTTTCACACCTTGGCTCAGGCGATTAGAGGATCATCAGGGGGTCCTTTTGTCCCTCTGTGGGGGGCTACTCCCACTAGGTTTATATCTGAGACTCTCCACCATTTGACCTTAGAACTGAAGAAGCTTCTCGGGTGAGAGGTGAAACGCCTTCAAGTAACTTAAAGAAGTCCAGACGCTTTTCTTTGCAAGCTCCTTTGACTACGATGACCTGGATGACTGAGAACCTTCACAGACATATTGTTTGTTTAAAAAAATAACTGAAGGATTCATTGTGAAAGAGCTTATTATCTAATAAATTTGCAGCTAGGCTTTTCTGTCATTGTTTTGTTTAGGTGGGGGCATGAAAATATTTATTCCTGCCATGTGGGGAATGATGTAAAAAGTTTAAGAACCACTGCTGTATGGAAACAGGTAAGGTTTGGTTTGACTGTGTCATAATCATTTAAATTGCTGCCCAGTGACGTCTTAGAGATTGAGAACGCTGGCCTATTGAGAGACAGTTCAGCTCTTTACCCTTATAACAGTATCAATTGTTTAATGAAGCCATAAGAAAGACCTGGCACCCACATCACAGGAGAGAGCACACTACATGCACACTCGGTGTTACTGTACGTAACACAGCTGTCTTCATTTGTCTTCTTTTTGCATTTGCTGCTGTTGTCCTTTGTTGGAATTTTCAAAAAAAATGTAGCTGAATGTGTAGCTTTGTGCTAATATTGTGTCTGTTTCCATGATTTAAGGGCATTTGTAAACCTAAATTCAATATGGCTGAATTAAAATGGATTCAAAACAAATGTTTACATTCCTTACATTCCACAACACCTCCTACCCTCTGTATGAGACCTTATGAGCACTGAGCAGCTCATTCAGCAGTAGACTTTTACACCCACAGTGTAGGAAAGAGCGCTACCACAGGTCATTCTTATCAGCAGCTGTCAGACTCCATAACATATTTTAACATGCGGTAGTTTAAAACCACCTTGATTACAATGTTGCAGTAACAAAAACATATATATGTGTTAATATAGAGGTAATTATGGGTTAAATTATGGGTATTTCTTCATTTCGTTTAAGTTTATGATTGAATCGGTGGTTGTGACCAGGACATAACTCTTTATTGGAAGAGAGCTGTGACTATCCCCTTTCCCATTCATTTGGATAAATGATAAAGAAAGAATATTTTGAAAAGCTTTTGTGAGCTGAATTTTTTTCTTACTATTGTGAAACAAATTTTTAGACAATGATTGTGTGGCGGAGGCGGGGCCCCGGGCGCGGCTGCAGGGGAGGAGTGGTGCAGTGGGCTCAACGGGGCGGTACGGGAGACGCCGGTAAGAACAGCTGATGGTGATTATGGACTGACAATGGTTTTCCCTCCCCTGTTTTATAGTGAGACGGAGAGCGGTGGCGAGAGGAAAAAACGACACACGTCAGCTGGGAACGAGCTGTCAGTCTATGTGAAAAGCATAAACCTGTGAAACGTGTGAATAAATGTGGAACTTGGCAATAACAACCTGCGTGTGCGTGTACCTGTGCCTCGTATATTCCACAGATTGATTATAAAATAAAATGTATGCAAAATGTGCTACAGGATGCAACATACCCACATGCCTTTATTCAGCTGCAACCTGATCTCTTTCAGCTGGAGCCTGGTGATTTGATTACAATGCCCTTCCTTTTAGCCACAGCATCTAATTTGGTTTGGTGCATTTTTGAGCAATTTTCTCTGATCATAGAATACAGCCAGTCTTCCTGTTAAAAGCAAACCACTGTGATTTGACAAGACATAGAAATTCTGACTCATGTTGTTTTGTTTATATAAATGGTAAATGGCGTGTATTTATATAGCGCTATACTACTCCCTAAGGACCCCAAAGCGCAGTCATCCACTGTGACTTATAGACACGGGACCCCTCCTTGAATCTCCATCTTATTGTGTGGGAGGGGGTCTTTGTGCAAGAGTTTATAAGAGCAACCATCAATTTTCTTAGCGTCTTTTGCAATTCAATGGCTGGGGCTGGAGCCTGTCCTTGCTATCATGTAGTCAAAGATGTAGTACACGTGTAGGCAATAAGTATGCAGCTGGACTTCGGAAATCGACACAGAAAGATCTTATCTGATCAAGAGATTTGAACCTAGAACTTTGAACGTGGAAAGACAGGATATGATAAATGAAAACTGGTGGGACAGTTTGTGGCGGACAAATTACTGCATTTTTTAAAAAGAAAAACATCAGGTAATTTAGGCGAAAGTGCAGGAGACCATAGAACTGGTTTTGATGGTAGTACATGGTAAATTCTAGTTAGTTCGCAGAACTTATGAAAAAAAAAAAAAGAGTTTAGCTATGAGCTAAAACTAACTTGGCGTCAAAGTTAGTTTTACCAGTTAAACCACTGGTTTAACTAGTTTAAATGGACTGCCCAGCTATCCCTTCAGTCAAAAGCTAGTAGCAAAGGCAGCAGAGGGAAGCACGGTGGTTCTGTGCTTAGCACTGTTGTTGCCATCAGTTACATGCCATGATACATGGCACTGTTGTTTTTCTGTTGCGTAACACCACCATTTGGAAACTTGCATCCAGAGTTTTTAGCTGCCCACCCAAACATAGCAGGCTACTTCTTTTGATCAAAAGGAGTTTGAATGAGGTGCTACTGTTACAAGGGTTGAAAAGCTGAAAAGTCGTTCTTCAAACAGCATTTAGTTTAGTTATGGATCCCAAAAAGCATTTGCAACATGTCAGTGTTTCTCAGATTAGTAAATGTAAATAAAATCTGTGAATAAACTGTGACTTTGGTAAAGACTTAGTGAACAATATTAAGTAGCTATCTTAAACTGTGCAAATCCCAGTAATATGTCTAGTTGGTCATTATGGTGCATAAGCTAAATTTATTGTCTAAAGAGCTGTTGTAATAAATGTCTCACACTTTTTGGTACTATGTCAAATTAAAAAAAAAAAAAAAAGCCCACGACGTCACTCTATAGGCGGAGCCTCCTGTCACGCCCATTGGATCTGCTCGTCAGTGCTGAGAAAAGCATTTCGCCGACAGCTCAGAAATGTCTCCGATAAAGGACTTTAATGTGACTTACGGAACAATCGACGAAAGCGATACTTTTTCTGAAGGAGATACTATAGTTGGAACAGTTAGTTTCAGCCTGACAAAAGCCATCAAAGTCAAAAGTGTTTCTGTAAAGGCCAAAGGAGACGCAAACGTACACTGGTCTGAAGGAAGTGGAGATGACGAGAGATCGTACAGTGATCATAGGAGATATTTCAAGGTGAAGGAACTCTTAGTTGCAGAAAATGCTAAAGGTAGGTTTATTTATTTAGAACTTGGAAATCACGTTATTTTGCCATTTCACTCCTCATGGCAATATACTGAGTTTGTTATGATCATTGGTTTCTTTTAGTTTTATTCATGTAATCCTTGTATATTATGATAATTCCGTTCTTGCGCTTCTAGTTTGGTTGTCATCTACTATTCAATTTTCATTAAAATTTTAGTTCTTAGTTCCATAAAGGACGGTGCTTTAATCTGCTGTCATTCCCCAAGGAGTCCCCAAAGCGGATGGATTTATGATTTAGCTAGAATTGTGCGCGCGAAAGACGGATGTTTTAACCATTTCACCACACTTCGAATGTTTTGTTATTTTAGACTGTAATTCTCTTAATTGTTTGCGTATCCTCTCTTGAATCCTCTTGTGTCAAACTATTCACGCCTGCCTTTCCCTGCGTCTCCCTTCCTGTTTTGTCTGTTATTTGTCTTCCGTGTCTTGTGACCAGTTTGAATTCGACCCTCTTTTCTACTTCTGTCGCAACTGTTTGAGGGTTCCCTCTCTTGTTACACTCCTTGATCACCTCATGTGTTTATAAATGGTACTTTCCCCCTTAGGCTGCACTATTTATTGCCACGTCTATACACTTCTGCCGTGTGCTTCTCGACTCTGTTTCTGTCAGTTTTTATACTTTGCCAAACTATTAACCAGGTGGCGGGGAACGATATATAGCAGCATATTCCGATGTTTTGCATGGCTTTATTGATACAGAGACACCAAATATATTTTTATTCAATCCGTTACAAGGGTTCATCTCAACAAGAAGGCAAATCTCATGCACTACCATCCAGAGATAACATTATTTACATTTAATTAGCTCAGCTAATAAACCAATCAACACTGGACACCCTTTGCTTGATAGAGCTACTTCCTATAAGGCTACAGCTCTTAAAAGTAAAGTCATAAGACCGTATATCATAGAGTTATAGTAGTCTTCAACCAGAAATTATAAAAACCTCAAAGCACATTTTCTATAGCTTCCGTTTTTTGCAGGAGTAACTGTGTAAATACCTGCATTGGCGTTTTTGAGTATATACAACTAAATAAAGAATGGAATTCGTCCTTCTTTTGAAATTTAAATTGCTCAAAGCAAAATGCTACTTTCACATTGGCTCTGGTCCCACTGTACCTCTGATTCTCTCTTCTCAGTTATCATTCCTTGTGAGTCTTGCATTATCCTAACTCACTAAACACAACCCAGTCACAGGCACTGTGGGATAGATTATAATATTGCAGAATTCCCATAGAGTCTTTTCAAAGTTAAAGTCATCTTCAGTGTCAGACACTGATAGGTGCCAATCTTTTTTTGGGGGAGTAAAAAAATATTACTGACCTGGTAATGGCCAGGTTACCGGGCTGGTTACATCCATGGTTGTCATGGTCTTCTAGCTAGAAACTAGCAGACTGGCTTGAAAATAAAACATGTTACACGTGCAGAGATAATATTAAAGACACTATGGTGATACATGCATTTTAGAGATCCCTGCTTTTTTTTTAAAAAGAGTTTTCTGTGAAGTTAAGAATAATTAGAAAAGTGTGTGCAAAAACAACAGGAATAACAGTGCATACAGACATGAGTATTGATTAACTGTAGAAAAAGTAAGATATAACTACTGATGCTTCAGTCAGTTCTGTTTGAGGTATACAAGTTAGTATGGCCATAAGCTACCACAGGAGTTACAACAGCAGAGGTATCCACATATTTGATTTGACAGATTTTTATACTGGATACCATTCCTGATACAGCCCTTCCAGGGATTTGTCCCAACTTCCCTTCTTCCAGATGATCTTTTGCTGATAGGAGAAACATTAAACATCACATAGATTAAATGAAAATCTCCCCAAAGTAAAATGCAGCTATTATTAGTTATCATTGCCTACCTATGATCATTCAGTATGTCTGCCATATAAAAACCTTAAAATGTCACAAGCAGAAAAAATTAAATAAATAAAAAAGAACCAAAAGCATTGTAATATTTAATTTAATCTGATGTGCAGTTAAATGAAACAGACAAAAGTAAACCAATGCCATTCTTAAAAAAATACATTTAATGCAAAGTTTAAAACAGGAATATAAAAAAAGCACTCGAGTTTCAAAGGTGAGTTTAAAGTTGTCTGCATTTTCTTTTAGTTTTACTGAACGTGATTCAAGTCTAGACTTTTTACAGTGAAGTTCTTTATCAAATATATCTTCTAGTTTGTAACTAGGCTTGATGCAGATCTTGGAAAGCAGCAGTTGCATTTAAGAGCCTACCACTCAAGAGTTTCTCAAAAGTTTAATCACATTTCTCCTGCAGGCACTTCACTTCCCCAAGGGGTCCATTATTTTAAGTTCAGGCTTAAAATCCCAGAGGGGTAAGTGGGAATTTCTGGCTGCAAGTATCAATACTGTGTCATAACTTGCCTTTACAAACAAATGCATTATACCATGGTTCTGTTTTATAGGAACATGCCATCATCCTTTACAGGATGCCATGGAAAAGTTGTCTACATGGTTGAAGCAAAGATATCCAGGAGCTGGCGATGGCCTTCTACAGTACAAAAAGAGATCAAGTTTGTTTCTAAGGCATTTCTACACACTGTTCAAGTAATGGCAAACACTGCAATGGTTTGTTAGAAATTTTATACTTGGAAAAGTGTATTGTAACCTTTAAAAATGCAATTCAGTGAGGCATTAAGTTGTGTTGGAAAATGTTTGTCTGTATGTTTTGTTATAGTGTCCACAATCTAGTACAGTGAGTAAAAAGATGAGTGGTCTCTCCAAGGGACAGGTCCAAATGTCTGCTACTATTAACAGAACAGTCTGTTTTCCAGGTAAATTGTTTGCAATTTGCAAAATCTAATGTAAATACATTTAACAATGCAGTTTACTTATAATATTTGCTTTTGTCAGGTGAAACTTTATCTGTTGCCACCAAAATCTGCAACTCTTCCTCCAAGGACATGAAGCCCAAATTCAAACTCCAGGAGAGAATAGTGTACCGTGCTGGTTGCTCTTCTACGTCCAGTGAGAAAACTTTATTTAAAAAGGTCGGGGACAATATAAATCCAAACTCAGAGGAAAGTGTCTCCTGCCAAGTGAAGATTCCCGTTGATGTCATCATTCTCCATAACTGTGAAATCATCTCAGTGGAATATTACATCAAGGTATGAAACAAAGTCATAGTTCTTTTATATAGTATTACCTTAGAAATTAAACTTCATCTGTTTGTAAACATTTTCAGGTAAGTAATAGACACGTAAAATACGTGTCCTAAACTCTTAAAAAATGTATACAAAAAATTACTGCAGAACACCTAATTAAACTACTACTATTGCAAAATGCTGCATAAAATTTGAATAATAACATATAAATTATTTATGACAAATAACTGAATCAGTAGCTTCATATGTTGCACTTTGATTCAGATGTTTACTAATCTATTACTGACATGTTTCCTAGGTGTATGTGGACATTAGTTTTGCCACTGATCCAGAGGTTGTGTTTCCACTGGCCATCGTTCCTCCCAGTTTTGCTGCCTTTCAGCCTGGGGAGGCTCTGGGGCCTTACCCACCTGGGACAGCTGGGGCTCCAAGCTACAGCGACTTTACTTCCTTTAACCAGTGGCCACAAGGTGCCCCACCATATGAGTTCTCAGCTCCAGCGTTTTCATCACCCCCAGTACAATATCCAGGATCTACTGCTCTGCCTCAGTTTCAGCAGGAAGAACCACCTCCATCGTATACGTCTCTTTATCCTCACCAAAATGAACAACCGTAGAAGCTCAACTGGATACTGAGAAAATGAATGAACTAAATGTTAATAGTAAGTCACACCTCAAAAATAGCTCTTGGGAGTATGGGCTAATGAATCTTCAGTTGGGTTTGGAAAACAGACATCAGTGTAAAATTCTGAAAGCCAAGATAAGAGACGAGAAAATTGGTTACCACATGTGTGTGCCTTTGGTGGGTGCTGAGCTTCTTGTTGGTCAATTAGCAGGACAGCATGAGGCCTTACAGCTGTTGTCACATGAGAGAACTCATAGTTGCATAAGAAATTGAGTTTTTCATACTGTACTAATGAAACAAAGAAAAGACAGCACATAGCTGATGATGATAACTAGTTTGCAAGTGGAATGGAAAAGGTGCTGCTTTAAGGCTGGCATTCACTTAATTATTTGTTTTTGTTCAGGAGTATGTGCCTGCAGGTGAACAGTGAGTAAGCCAATGATTTGTTGTGAATTTTACCTCCATGTTGTCTTTGCTACAACCATGATAATTCGAGTTTTCCATTTTCTTTTGTGGGGTCTTTATCTTACAATAGAAAGTGCCTTGAGGCAACTGTTGTTGTGATTTTGCCACTATATTAAAAAAGAAAAAACCTGCTTCTTGTCTGCGGTCACTGGGTTTTATAGTAGAGTCATCAGACACTTGTTTATGCCAGGCATTTCCAAGAAAGTGTAGTCATGTGTCTCTTGATAGGTTGTTACTCTTTAAAAGGTTTAGTTGAAACATTTACTAGCACAGAGATAAGTTCATATTCAGATGCGCATACATTGTATTTATAATACATATTAGAACATATTTTTTTATGCTACTTATATTACTTCATTTCCTTTTTTTATTTTCACACAAAGACTAGAGGCCAATAAAGGGTCTGTTGCAGTTCAGTGGCTTCCTTCTGGTGGCCACACTTTCTAACAATTTAACAAAATCATACACTCCAAAATCCAAGTTTCGATTTATCTTGACGTTTCCTTTGTTAGATTTTATCTGTGTATGTATCTGTAAGTTTGTTTGTTTTTTTCCATTATTTTCTGAATTTCTTTATAATTTTATCCCATAATAAGTTTTAAACTGGTTATCATCGTTGTAATTTTTGCTAGGCTTTCATTTTTATTATGCTCGTCCATTTAAGTCTTATTTATTGAAATTTCAATTTACATGCAATTGCCTGGAAAGCACTTTGGCTCAACCACTGTTGATATAAATGCACTATAAAAATAAAATTGACTTGACGTTTGTTAGTTATGTTAGTTAGTATTATGCTCATTCATTTCAGATAAAATGAGGCCTTTTCACAATTTTATACTTAGTAGTATACTAAGAGTATTCTATATTTTATCTTTAATAATATTTAAATGTTAAAAAGTCAGTGTGAGTTGTGGCTTATGCTTTTGATGTGCCATTCTGCTTATTTTCTGTGTCATTTGTAAACACAACACTGGTTCATCCCCTTGACTTAGGTGTATTTTCTTATGTTTACATATCATTAAATAATACCAACAGTTATCTCAAGGCATTTTATATTATTTATTTATTTTATTGTGTTTATTTTTATAACACCTGTCTTGCACAAGTACAGTCTGAATGCTTTGTTGTTCTAAACACATTTGCTTTCCCAAGAGGAGCACTATGGACTTTAGGTAGGTTCTTCTTGCTAATCATTTTTATTTTATTTTAATATAATTATTGGTGTGGATATTATGGATATTAAGTGTCTACTACCTGTTCCACAATATGGAGGGGTGGGGGCTGCTGTTGTAAGGCTGGTATTGATTTATTAATTGAGTTCTTTTCTGTGAATTTCACTCCCCCCTCCCCTTTTTTTTAAAAAATTGTCTTTCTTACATGGTAACCGCGTTAACCTTTGCTTCTTTTCTGTTGTCAGTGCGTTTCATAATAGTGTCATGAGACACTTGTTTATGCCAGTAATTTCCCAGAAAGAGCAGACATTTGTCTCGTGATAGGTTGTTACTCTTTGAACAGTTTAGTTGAAACATATGCAAGCACAGTGATAAGTTCCATTCTTAAAACTGTATTTTTTTAGGCCACAGTGATTTGGTTAAGCTCTGCATCAGCAAACAGTGTGTTGACTACAAGTGGATTCAAACTGCAATTCTGTGTGTGATGAACCTGCATTGCCTGTGCAAAACAGATTAACATGTAATCACTTGCTAAGAAAGCAATGGGAAGTCAGGCTTGTTTATAGAATGCAATTCATATGCAATGGTAATTTGAAGAGCTTTGTATATGATGAATGAAAGGAAATTAAAAATGGGAATAAATCAATTAAAAGAGTTTTTAATACTTTTAAAAGTTACAGTTGGTCAGAAATGTAGGAAAGATAAAGTGCTAATTCACCATGTTTAGTTCAGTAGGTATACTGCCTACAGATATCTAGTATATGCACACCTTTCAGAAGAGGAAGCATTGACTGGCTGACAGGTGTTCCCTTTACTGCACCATAAGAGAGATGTGACTGGAGTCATCCAACTAGCTCAGGCCAATTTAGTGGCTCAAGGCAGTCCATTAAAGAAAGCAAATGCGGCGTGCAAAAACACCCTCAAATTTTGATACCCTCCTCCTCTAACCAAATATGTTTATTTGGTTAGATGCTTTGCATCTTTTAACACTAATCTAGATTTTCACATTTATAATTCAAGTTTGAATAAAGTATTAATAAGATCTTAAGGTTAGGTTGTTGTTTCTAGAAACTTTTCTTTTGAACATATTACATAAAAGCATCACAATCTCTCCACAAGCTTCAAAATCAGGTATTTGCAAGCATTTGCAAACTGGAAAACAAAGGGAACGTCTTTAATGATGTCTAAAAAATTATTCAATTTGGGAAGATCAATTTTGTGAATAATAACTGAGGCATTATACACCACTTCATGTACTCAACAAGCTTGCAAAAAGAAATGCACAGTGCACAATGTAGCTCATTATTAATGAAGTCATGACGAACATTATTGTATAGGTGTCCTTTGTCAATATGGCACAATGACACCACTTTAATAAGGTGAGCAGGCCTCCAATTTTACATAAAACAAGACTGAATAGCTCTTAGGAAAGCTCTCTAACCATGATGTCACAGTGATTCCTCTCAGCTGCACCTCCTTCACAACTTTCTGGTGCTGCTGCATCCTTCTCTCCACTCTCTTGCTGAAACATGTACTTGCTGACAACCTTGTAGAATTATGTGAGGTAAGAAACCTCAGAAATACTTCTTGCAAAATTTCACAAAGATTTTAAAACCAAAACAAGGCTACTGCAGTTGCAGCCTTCTGGAGTCTGGTTAAGCTCTTTGCACATCACAGACTCAGATAAAGAGTCTTTTAACACTCAGTCTTTGACTCAAGTTGATAACCAGGGGTGCACATAAGTGGTCCGCAGGTAAGCATGTGCTGTCAAAATAAAAAACACGCACCAGATAAGAAGTTGCAACGCGCATTTGCGTACATAAGATTTTCTGGAGGAGGACAGACATTTGTTTAGAACGCTTAAAGATGTCGAAGAAGCAAGCTCCTTTAAGCAATTACTTTGGTGTTCCTCCACCTCCAAAGAAATGTCAAAAGAAGTCAGAACCACAAAAGAAGCACGTGTTCTCGAAAAAGTGGTTACAGGAGGTGAGCTGGCTTCAGACAAATGATGAACGCACAGAGATGTGGTGCAGAACTTCTTGTCTGGTGCGCATTTTTTATTTTGACAGCACATGCGCACCTGCGGACCACTTATGTGCACCCTTGTTGATAACTCCCTCTTTACTTAGATTGTTCAGTCACACACAGTTATGCAGAGTCCCCTTGCAGCTGGTAGGTCACACCCAGATTTTCAGGCTAGGATTTTCAGGCTAGGATTTTCAGGTTGGAGACACTTTCTTACTGACTGCATATATATCTGTGTAGTCAGAAGCCTTCAGGGCTGCAAACAGTACTGAGGACAGTGGGGAAAATCAATGGGTTTTCCCCACTTCCCCACATCCAGCACACTGCTCAGGAACACTGTCTGAGCAGAGCTAACAAAATGATAAGGTCTATTCTCTCTGCTTACAAGGTTCTAAAGGTTCACAGCGGGTAAAATAAGTATGAAACACATCACCAATTTTAAGTACATTTATTTCTAAAGGTGCTAATTTAATGCTAACATTAAATTCTGACCAGATCTCCAGTCCACAAAAATAAACAAAATAAATGGTAAATGGCCTGCATTTGTATAGCGCTTTACTCAGTCCCTAAGGACCCCAAAGCGCTTTACACTACATTCAGTCATTCACCCATTCACACACTGGCAATGGCAAGCTACGTTGTAGCCACAGCTGCCCCGGGGCGCACTGACAGAGGCTAGGCTGCCGGACACTGCCGCCACCGGGCCCTCTGACCACCATGAGACTGTTTTTTAAAAAAGTATTGAACACATGCAGAACAAGAGGTGTGAAAGGCATGGAAAGACATTTTGTTGCTTTGTCAAGTACTGAAGGTTCCAGTAAGCACTGTTGGGGAACAGAGAGAGAGAGAGCGAGAGAGAGAAAGAAAGAGAGAGGCTTTTCTTTTGTTCATGTGTGCTATATATTTGTAATATGCCCTTTTGTATGAGTATAAGAGTATCAGGCACGTTAGAAAGCTACGTTAAGAGGACAAGTTTTTTGAGACAATATGTCTGTGAAGGTTCTCAGTCATCCAGGTCATGGTAGTCTAAAGAGCTTGGAAAGAAGTTTGGACTGGACGTCTCTAAGTTGCTTGAAGATGTTTCACCTCTCATCTGAGAGGCTTCTTCAGTTCAGTTCAGTCAAATGGTGGAGATTCCCAGATTTAAGTCCTAGAGGAGAGTCCCCCCAAGGGGGTCAAAAAGCCCCCTGTTGCTCCTCTACCTGATCACATGAGCCAAGGTGTGAAAACGGGAGTAGGTCACAATCAGCCAAGGGTTATGGGTGAACCCGCTGTGAAACCTAGCCCCACCCTATCATGTGATTTCATGAGGTCAAACAGGCCAGGATGTGTGTGGGTGTTAAGGCGTCCGGGAAAAGATCTCAGAACTGGATTATAGATGGCAGACAGTTTTGTGTCGTAAACCACCGCCTCTGTTCAAAGATGGTCGTTCACAGTGGACATAGATGGCTTCTTTCACTCCTCTTTCAATCATGAACTGTGCTCCACCGACCCCCTCCCTCTCAGGACGATTACAATTCTTGGAACATCTGTGATGGCCAAAACATGTCTAACATGTTCCTGTGGCAATTCCTCACGGTTCTCACAACCGCCACGCTTCGAGAAAGGTCAAAAAAATCCATGACAGATAGATAACTAGATAGATAGATAGAAAATGTATTTATTTATTCATATAAATGACATAAATATAAATGAAATAACTAGAGAAAGGAAACAAAAAAACTTGAAAAAACATAAAGTTTTCATGAATATCTCTATAATATCTCTATCTAGTGTGACCTCTGTGTTATGGCTCTTTAAATGAAGGAACAGGGTCAGGTCAATTTTATAGCAACAGCCCCTTTTATTCAGTATCTGAATGACAAAGTGCAACAAAGTGGTTTTAATTCTTGTGGAAAACCAGCGCGAGCCGTCTGTGGGAATCCCTCATCACTTAACATTTAACTATGTTAAAAAAAGTTCAAGTAAACTATTAACACTATAGGTGCGCGCATCTTTTCCAAGCGTGGATGGACTGTTAGCGATCAAATAAATAAATAAGGTTGTGTTAAGGTTCAAATATTGAGGAAGGAGAGTACAAACAACCATGGTCCAAGAGCTTGGTCAAACAATTGATTTTAATGAAATACACGCGTGGGAAGACCAGTTCCGTTCGCAGACAGGGCTAATCTTCGACTACTCAAAACATAAACAGATATTTTATACCATCAGGGTATATGTTATTTAATAACGCCCCCTCAACGTCAGATCCAATATATGCATACGTCAATTCAAAACCACAATGACTTTTAACACAATTTGAAAAGAACATTGTCTTCGTCTTCACGGCAGGTATTTCCTGTCACTGCCGGATGCTCGCTTATCGTCTTGACACATCAGCAGCAGTTCTGCGACAAACTGCTCTTTTGCAACCCCGAGCAAAACATGATTAAACTTTCACCTATAAATGATTCTCTCTAACTGAGTGTGTGTGTGTGTGTGTGCCAGAGGTGTGGACTCGAGTCACATGACTTGGACTTGAGTCAGACTCGAGTCATTAATTTTATGACTTTAGACTTGACTTGAAAAAATGTTCTAAGACTTGTGACTTGACTTGGACTTTTACACCAATGACTTGGGACTTGAATTGGACTTGAACCGGTTTACTTGAAAAGACTTGATATTTTACCCCAAATATAAAATTTAACATGCATATTATATAGAGATTGAAAATGTGACGTCATTCACGGGTAGAACCGCAAAGGATTCTGGGAACTCATGGCAAGAGGTACTAGCGCACACAGACTTTCAATTGAAATCAGTTATACAGCGATAAAAAGAAACACAAAAATGGCAAGAAGCTGTTGTATTATTAACTGCAATAGCCGGTCGCATGACAGCCACGGGAAGCCGACGGGTAAAGAGATCGGTTGTTATCGGATTACGTCGTTGAAGAGAAATTGTTCGAGCCATGTTTCCGAAGTAACAAAGAGGCGACTGGATTGCAGCCATTCAAAGACCAAATATAACGTCCCAGAACACTCCAGCTCACAGGTTAGTCTGCTCCAAGCATTTCAGAATCAGAATCAGAATCAGAATGGGTTTATTGCCAGATGTTGAGGTTTACAACATTAGGAAATTGCTGCGGTGCTTCAGTGCAGACAATAAGAATTAAAGTGCTATGTAGAAAGAAAGATATGTGCATGAGATATACATGAGATATATACATGAGAATAAGAATTATGAGTGCTACGTAGAAAGATATATACATGAGTGCAGGTGGTGATCAGTGCCAAACATGAAATGATGCAGTGACACAGCGTAGGGTCATGTGTTAGTGGCGGGGACAGTCATGTGGTTATTGTTCATGTGTCCAACAGCAGAGGGGAAGAAACTGTTCTTGTGGCGAGAGGTTCTGGTGCGAATGGACCGGAGCCTCCTGCCTGAGGGGAGCAGGTCAAACAGACTGTGTCCAGGGTGAGAAGGGTCAGCTGAGATCCGGGCTGCACGCCGCAGTGTCCTGGAGGTGTACAGGTCCTGCAGAGATGGGAGTCTGCAGCCAATCACCTTCTCAGCAGAGCGCACAACACGCTGCAGTCTCTGTTTGTCTCTGATAGTGGCTCCAGCGTACCACACGGTGATGGAGGAGGTGAGGATGGACTCGATGATTGCAGTGTAGAATTGCATCATCGTCCGTGTTGATAGGGTTGAATTTCTTCAGCTGCCTCAGGAAGTACATCCTCTGCTGGGCTTTCTTAATGACGGAGGTGATGGTGGGCTCCCACTTCAGGTCCTGGGTGATGGTGGTACCCAGGAAGCGGAATGAGTCCACAGAGGTGATGGGGGTGTCAGTCAGGATGATGGGGGGGAGTGGGGCTGTGTGCTTCCTGAAGTCCACAATAATCTCCACTGTCTTCTGGGCATTCAGCACCAGGTTGTTGTGGCTGCACCAAGACACCAGACGTTCAACCTCCCTCCTGTAGGCAGACTCGTCCCCGTCCGAGATGAGCCCAATGACGGTGGTGTCATCTGCGAACTTGATTAGCTTGACAGACTGGTGGGTGGAGGTGCAGCAGTTGGTGTACAGGGAGAAGAGCAGAGGAGAAAGAACACAGCCCTGAGGGGAGCCGGTGCTGATGGTCCGGGAGTCCGAGACATTCTTTCCCAGCCTCACGTGCTGCTTCCTGTCCGTCAGGAAGTCGGTGATCCACCGGCAGATGGGATCAGGCACATTCATCTGGGAAAGCTTGCCTCGGAGATGGTCTGGAAGGATGGTGTTGAAGGCAGAGCTGAAGTCCACAAACAGGATCCTGGCGTAGGTTCCTGGGGAGTCCAGATGCTGCAGGATGAAGTGTAGGGCCATGTTGATGGCGTCGTCTACAGACCTGTTGGCTCTATATGCAAACTGCAGGGGGTCCAGGAGGGGGGCCGTGAGGGTCTTGAGATGGGAGAGAACTAGGCGCTCAAATGACTTCATGACCACAGATGTCAGAGCCACGGGTCTGTAGTCATTTAGTCCAGTGATCCTAGGTTTCTTGGGGACAGGGATTATGGTAGAGGACTTGAAGCAGGCAGGCACATGACATGCCTGCAGTGAGGAGTTGAAGATGCCAGAAAACACTGGGGCCAGCTCGTTTGCACAGTGTCTGAGGGTGGCAGGAGACACACCGTCTGGGCCGGGAGCTTTCCGAGCATTCAGACTCCTAAACTGCTTCCTCACACCTTCTTCATGAATATGAAGAGTTGTGGTCGGAGGAGGTGGTGTGAAATCCTCTTTTGTGTGGGGTGAGGGGGCGGGTGTTGCAGGTGAACAGTTTGAAGGTGGTGATGGCTCTATGGAGGGGGGAGAGGTGGGGGAATGAGTGTCCAAAGTGCCTCTATTGTTGGGGTCGTTGGAGGTGTGAAGGCTGCCTGATGGCTCGTCAAAACGGCAGTAGAAGTCGTTAAGGGTGTTGGCTAAGAGCAAGTCATCAGTGGAGTGGGGGGTTTTAGGCTTGTAGTTTGTAATATTCCTAAAACCTTTCCACACAGAGGCCGAGTCATTCTCTGAGATCTGCTGCTGCATCTTCTCAGAGTGCTGATGTTTGGCAATGTCCACTACTTTAGTGAACCTGTACTTGGCCTCTCTGTAGCAGTCCCTGTCTCCGCTTCTGAACGCCTTACTCTTTTCCAGCCACAGCTTTTTGAGTTTAGGAGTAAACCAGGGTTTGTCATTGTTATAACTCACCCTGGTGCGTGATGGCACAATGCTGTCCTCACAGAAGTGGATATAGGAGGTGACAGTGTCCGTAAACTCGTCCAAGCTGTTAGAAGCAGCCTTCATTGTGTCCCAGTCTGTGGTCTCCAAACACGTGTGAAGCTCCTCCACAGCCTCGTTGCTCCACAGTTTTTTGGTCCTCACGACAGGTTTGGAGAGCTTCAGCCTCTGTCTGTACGTGGGGATCAGGTGGATCATGACGTGGTCAGAAAGTCCGAGTGAAGCGCGCGGCACCGCGCGATAGGCCCCGCTGATCGTGCTGTAGCAGTGGTCCAATGTCCTCTCCTCTCTGGTCGGGCATTTAATATACTGCTTGTATTTCGGAAGCTCATGGCTCAGATTGGCTTTGTTAAAGTCCCCAAGAGCAATGATGAGAGAGTCCGGGTATGTCCGCTCCATGTGGAGAATCTGCTCTGCGAGTGCGCACTGAGCTGCTTGCGCATCCGCGTCTGGCGGGATGTAAACAGCGGCCAGGATGAATGAAGCAAACTCCCGCGGAGAATAAAACGGTTTGCAGTGGATAAAAAGATATTCCAGAGAGGGAGAGCAGTGCTGAGCAATCACTGTTACATCTGTGCACCAGCCACTATTGATGTAGAAGCAGACACCTCCACCTTTGGTTTTACCGGAGAGAGCGGCCTGCCGGTCCGCGCGCAGCAGATGAAAGCCCTCCAGCTTGAGCGCGCAGTCCGGGATGTCCTCACTGAGCCACGACTCCGTAAAACATAAGACACAGGAGGAGGCAAAGTCTCTGTTCATGCTTCTCATCAGGGCCAGTTCGTCTATCTTATTCCAGAGTGAGCGTACATTAGAAAGGAAGATCCCAGGAAGGGCCGTTCTCAGTCCGCGTCTCCTCAAACGCACGAGTACGCCGGCTCGCTTACCTCTCTTTCGACGTCTTACACGAAGGTCAGTGTTTTTTAGTAGTTAATACGTCATTTTTCTTAACATAATTGGTGATATAGGTTACAAGCAAGTCTGGCGCTGAACAGAAATGGTCGCGCTATGCTCCTTTGTTTATTGTGCATAAATAGTGAATTGTCCTGACATGATATTGCGTTTCGCTTCTGTTATTATGGTACATTGACAAAAACATACTTTTATTCACAGGATAAAACGGGTTTTTTTGTATCACTAATTGCCCAGTACGATTACAGCATACAATATTATTGTCACTGCTACATTTCTGTGATGCTACCAGAAATTATTTCCACTACTAATTAATTATCGTTGAGCTCAAAGGTCCTATTAATAAACGGTTAAGGAATGTGTATTTATGACGACAGTTTGTGAGACTGGTAAACTTATGATACGTATTGTAATAGAGTGAATTGTTGCCCCCCAGTGGTAAAATACAGAAGTGCCTGTTACAGGGCTAGTTCTTGGTTGACCAATATATAACAACAAAAAAGGGTAGTTTTCTGCACCGCTAAGAAACAACAAGTTAGTGTGTGATGTCCTGCTGTTCAATAAAGGCACCTATCCACGTCCTTCTGTCCTGATCCTTTTAAGAGCCTAATCCAGAATATCACAACTGGCGACGAGGATTCTAAAGATTTCCACAGCGTGACAGAGGCTGTAGGAGGGTTGTGTTCACATGTAAAGAAAAAGACAAATCAAGACGTTTTCTTCACGGCTGCAGCGGAACAGCTTTTGGTGAGCTAACATGGCGATGCATGTGGGTCGTGTTGAAGAGTATAATGAATCGAAGGAAGATTTTGAGTCATATTTGGAGCGGTTGGAGCAATGGATGTTGGCAAATGATGTTTCCGATGAGAAGAAAGTGTGCACGTTTCTCTCTGTGATCGGAGCAGATACATACAGGCTGCTAAAGAATCTTGTGTCTCCGAGGGTACCGAGTACCATGGGATATGCAGCACTGACTGGGGCGTTAAGTGCGCATTATAAGCCGACTCCAGTGGTGATAGCTGAGCGTTTTCGTTTTCAGAAACGTAACCAGAAAGAAGGGGAGGCAGTTTCTGACTATGTTGTCGCCCTGAGGCAGTTGTCAGCCACATGTGATTTTGGACAATATTTGGATGAGGCCCTGAGGGATCGTTTTGTTAGTGGGCTGCGTTCTGATGCTGTGCAGCGCAAGCTACTATCGGAAAAGGATCTTACATTTCCACGTGCATGTGAGATTGCCGTATCCATGGAACTCGCTTCGAAAAATACGATGGAGTTCTCAGGACGCCAGGACCCTCACCACGTAAATGCCTTGACAAATGCTCCAAATTTTTTCAACAAAGGATGGAAAGGACAGAACAGGCAAGAGGGCAATAACAAGCCAAAGAACTGGAAGGGACCTAAAAAAGACACAGGAATGAAGCAACCATGTTATCGTTGTGGTGGAAAGCATTCAGCACGTGAGTGCAAATTTAAGAGCGAAAAGTGTCATGTTTGTGCAAAAATAGGACACATTGCACGTGCTTGCAGGAATAAAAAATTCAGTCAGCAAACTCAGTATTTGGAAACTGAGGATGAATGCTCAAGTAGGAATGATGAAGCTGAACTTTTTGGAGTTTATTCAATGTACTCCATCACCTCCAGTGAGAAGGGATACACAGTGGATGTTGCGCTTGGGAGCAAGAACACCACCATGCTGCTGGATACAGGATCAGCAGTGTCGGTAGTATCAGACAAGTATTATCAGATGCATCTCACTCATTTCCCTATAAAACCAGCCAGTGGGCTAAAGCTCAAGTCCTACTCAGGCCAACACATTGCTGTGCGTGGATATATTATGTTACCAGTACAGTATGGGACTCAAAACATCACCCTACCACTGATCGTTGTTCAGGGAGACAGACCAGCTCTGATTGGACGAAACTGGTTAAAGAAACTACAGCTGAACTGGAAACAGATTTTCACAGTACACAAGGTACTGGTGCAGAAAGAAGCAAAGCCAGGAGTACTAGAAGTGATTCAGCGCCATCAGGCAGTGTTTTCGGATGACCAAGGCTGCATAAAGGGATTTAAAGCTAGAATCCACACTAAACCAAACACCACACCAATTTTCTGTAAAGCTTGCCCAGTTCCTTATGCACTAAAAGAAGCTGTGGAAAAGGAGCTGGACAGATTGGAAAAGGTGAAGGTTATTTCAAAGGTTGAGAAAAGTGAGTGGGCATCCCCTATTGTTACTGTGCCAAAGGCAGACAAAACAATTAGGATATGTGGTGACTACAAAGTCAGTGTCAACCAGTGTGTTGAAGAGGAAAGATATCCACTTCCAAATACTGAAGATTTGTTTGCCACTTTAGCTGGAGGAATATCCTTCAGTAAACTTGACCTTTCTCATGCCTATCAGCAGCTACAGTTAGATGAAGAATCAGAGAAGTATCTGGTCATCAACACACACAAAGGTCTCTATAAGTACAATCGCCTCAGCTATGGTGTTTCCAGTGCTCCGGCTCTTTTCCAGTCTGTGATGGATCAAATCCTTCAGGGGATGGAGCATGTCACCTGCTTTTTGGATGACATCCTCATCACTGCTTCATCTGAAAGGGATCATTTGAAGAGGTTGGAGGAAGTACTCACACCTCTGGAGAAGCATGGTGTCAGAGTGAAGCTTTCCAAGTGCCACTTTCTTCAGAGCAGTGTGGAGTACCTGGGACATCGTATTGACAGGGATGGTCTGCATCCTTTAGAGGAAAAGGTAGCAGCCATAGCAAATGCACCAGAACCAACAAACGTCACTGAACTGAAGTCCTTTCTTGGTCTTCTAAATTACTACAGTCGATTTTTGGAAAATCCATCCACCATTCTTCAGCCTTTGCATAACCTGTTGAGAAAAGATGCTAAATGGATTTGGACCATGGAATGTGCAAAAGCATTCAGGGATGCAAAAAGTCTACTGCTGCAGAACAAAGTGTTGGTGCACTACAGCACAAATCTGCCATTGAAGTTAGCCTGCGATGCATCACCTTATGGATTGGGTGCAGTCATCTCTCATGTCATGGAAAATGGAAAGGAAAGGCCTGTGGCTTTCGCATCAAGAACATTAACTGAAGCTGAGCGAAAGTATGCCCAGATAGAAAAAGAGGCCTTTGCCATAATTTTTGGAGTAAAGAAATTCCATAAATATCTGTATGGAAGGAAATTCACCCTCATAACAGATCATAAGCCACTGCTGGCTATACTAGGGCCAAAGTCAGCTGTCCCAACACTCGCTGCACTAAGAATGCAACGCTGGGCTCTTATTCTAATGGCATACAATTATGACATTGAATATATAAGATCAGCTGAACATGCTAATGCAGATGCATTGTCACGTCTACCTCGGAATACGCCAGACAACATTGCCGCTGAGGGAAGTATCTTCTATTTCTCACATGTGGAAGAGCTACCAATAGTAGCTAAAGACATTGAGAGAGCAACCATGAAGGATCCAATCCTCAGCAAGGTCTGGAGCTACACCATGAATGGGTGGCCAAGTTATATGCAAGACGAATCACTTAAGCCTTACTTTACACGCAGACACGAGCTGTCAGCAGAACAAGGATGTGTTCTTTGGGGACAACGGGTCATCATTCCACCGGTTTACCAACAGAAAGTGCTGGAAGACCTGCATCATGAACATCCAGGTATCTGTCGTATGAAAGCACTCGCTCGCAGTTACCTGTGGTGGCCAGGCTGTGATGGTGATATACAAGAACTGGTTCAAAGCTGCTCAGTCTGTCAGGCTGTACAGAAGTCACCACCCGTTGCACCACTCCATCCGTGGAAGTGGCCTGAGAGAGTTTGGCAACGGATTCACATTGATTTCGCTGAAAAAGGCAAGCAATACTTTTTAGTTGTCATTGACAGTCATTCAAAATGGTTGGAAGTGTTCCCTATGCCATCCATTACCTCACACAACACCATTGAGGTTTTGAGAGGGTTATTTGCTTCATATGGACTTCCAGAAGAGCTTGTTTCAGACAATGGACCTCAACTTATGTCAAAGGAATTCAATCAGTTTCTGGAGTTAAATGGGATCAGACACACAGCTGTTCCTGCCTATCATCCTGCATCAAACGGGGCAGCAGAGAGGTCAGTACAAATCCTGAAACGATCCCTGATGAAAAATGTGCTGGAAGCAGATGGTAAGGCCACATTGCCACTCAGTCATCGTTTGGCAAACTTCCTTATCATGTATCGCAGTACACCGCACACTGTAACGGGTCGTACACCAGCAGAGTTGTTCCTGAAACGTCAGATCCGGACTCGCTTCAGCCTGCTGAATCCTGAACTAAGCAGACACATTGAACAGAAACAGTCTGAGCAGAAGCGACACCATGATTACAAAACCCAACCTGTTCGTGTTTTTTCGGAGGGAGACGCTGTGCGTATCCGAAACTTCAGGGGGGGGGAAACAAAATGGACTCAGGGAACAGTTCTGAAGAAAATGGGAAGTGTTACTTACCTGATACAAGAGGGACAGAGAACACGCACAATACATGTGGATCACCTGTTACCATGGAGACAGACTGTGGAGAAACCCCCAGTTATATTTTCACCGGTTTCAGAGGGACGGCCAGAAGTGATTATGGACAGTGTTGTTCCAGAGATACCACCAAGTCCACCTGGGATTTTAACATCACACTCCTTACCTCCTGAACCACCTAAACAGACAACCGATGAACCACCAGTATCCAACCCAGAAACCACCCAAAGCCCATCTGTGGAACGCAGATACCCAGAGAGACGCAGAGTTCCCCCAAAGAGACTGAATCTTTGAAAATGTAGAGTTATGTTTTAGTTATTTACTGCCAGTTATTTTAGAAGTGAAGAGTTAATAATGGAAGTAATGGCTACATTTGTTCATTGTTCGTAAGGGCCACAGAATATTTCTTTTTGGTGGGGGCAGTGAAATACATTCTTTAAAGGGTTGCTTACTTCAATTACAAATCTAAAAGGGGAGGAATGTAATAGAGTGAATTGTTGCCCCCCAGTGGTAAAATACAGAAGTGCCTGTTACAGGGCTAGTTCTTGGTTGACCAATATATAACAACAAAAAAGGGTAGTTTTCTGCACCGCTAAGAAACAACAAGTTAGTGTGTGATGTCCTGCTGTTCAATAAAGGCACCTATCCACGTCCTTCTGTCCTGATCCTTTTAAGAGCCTAATCCAGAATATCACAGTATGATGGTCTTTCGTTCTACACTGTGCGTTTCAAGGTCCTGCACCCATCCGTCGGTAAACTGTACCTGGGCTTGTTGCAGTGACCTGAAGTTACTAAACTTCATGAGTGTATGCACTCACTCCAAGAACCGTATAATTATAAATATGCATATAAATATGCTACGGTGAGATAGCTGACTTCATCTAACTAGCAAATGTTGTCCAGGCTACGTTGGTGATGCAGTTTTTTTTTAATGTGTATGATATTTTTGTCATGCGATTTTAAAGCCGGTCCTACAAGCGCATCCAAGAATAACATGCAGCTTATCTCAGAACTGTCGGTGAAAATTATTCTTGGAGCTAGGTTTAATTGAGCTGCATTTTAAAGAGGTGCAATTTCACAATTTGTGTATATTTTCTAAGTTCACTATTTTGTCATGTGTTGAGAAAAACACAGATTTAAAAATTACATGGTCTAATATTTACATTTAGCATATAACTGCAACATGCTTTTTTTCGTTTTTTTGAATGACTCGAAAGGACTTGAAATTCAAAGTTTCAGACTTGTGACTTGACTCGGACTTTTACACCAGTGACTTGAGACTCGACTCTGACTTGCCTGACATTACTTGAGACTTGACTTGAGACTTGAGGATAAAGACTTGAGACTTACTTGAGACTTGCAAAACAATGACTTGGTCCCACCTCTGGTGTGTGCTAACCACAATTGCACCCTATTTCACCTCGCCGACTAGCTCCTGACCTCTCACCAGACAGAGAGACAGAAGCCACTCTCATATATGTAATAACCGAACTGAAACTATGTATATGTCATCTACTGAATAAATGTTTTAATCAAGAATCTCTACTAAAGGCTTAATACAAGAATATGAACTTATAAACGATAATAAAAAATGACCTGATATAAGTGTTTTGTAAGCATGTATTGCAATTCCTTCTATGTTCTAGTTTCCCTCAGCATGTATCACCTGGACAGTCATGCCAGTGAAGCTTAAGACCCTTAATGAACCGAACATCACCTCAAAATAAGCACTGATATGCAATATGTATAAAATAGTTATAACTGCATCTGGAATACAAGGTTAATATGATAACAGTATGCATAAACATCTTAAGGCCATCTTAAAGCTATCTGTTACATTGTTAAAGCAATGATCATACTGCAGATTATATTGTGCTGGTAAAATACTTTTGTTCATCCCCACAGTTGTATGATGTCCGATGTCTGTCTGCTGTTTACCGGAAAGATTAAAAAAACAACAACAACAACAACAACAAACGCTGTTTGCATGAGCATGTTTGTGGCTAGCTAAGTAACTTAGCAATGCTAGTTAAGCTAACACTGCCATTAACCCAACCACCATGCTACACAATGAACCCACTAGGTGCCGTGGTGATGGTGCGGTGGAGGCTGCAGCTGCTAAGGGTTCACTACTGCTGAAGCTTTGGATGGCTGCCAAAATGGCTCTTCCAGTTGTAACACGTGTCACTTGGCAGTTTGCTGTCTTCTGCTGTGTGTTTGGCAGTTAACTCACTCCGGTGCCAGTGGGTATATTGTTCGTAAGTGATTTTTGCCATTTTGTTTGGATCATTTATTGTTGTAGGCATGGGACACACAACACAGGAGCTCTAGTTTTACACTCCGACTTTATTCACCTCCAAACATGAACTTAGCATATTGCACCCAAACACAACAGAACCCTTCCTCCAAGCTTGGGTGTGAGTGAAGCCCTCTAGTGGGTCGCCACACGTGCCCCGCCCCCCTCCCGAACACCCAAACAAACAGTCCACTAGTCCAGGACCCAGGGCTTAATCAAATGTCCAGAATGTCTGAAATGGGGAGTCCGAGAACTGGCTGTGTGCTCACCAGGCTGGGAAAGACAGGCCAAACCCTGGCCGGATGAGCGACTGTGGGCACGGAGCGATCTCAGAGGCAGGGTCAGAGTCCAATGTTCCGGCAGCAGGTGGGTGGCCATGGCGGGGGGCCCGGGCTGGGACCACAGGAGCATCCTACAGAATGTGTGCAGGCTTAAGTCGGTCCACTGAAACTACCTCCTGCCGGCCCAAAAAATCCAAAAGAAAAAGCTTGGAACCTGGTTCAATAACCCGAAACAGGCTGTCGTAAAGCGGACGCAAGAGGGGATGATGGGCGTCATGCAGAACAAAAACAAAAAAAAGAAGATTCCAACAACCGCAGAAAAAAAATGTCTGGCAGGCAGTGGTGCACAGGGCCAGGGACCGAAAAGGGGCCTCCAGGGGAGCGGACACCCGGCACTGAGACATCAAAACATGGGGGGGAGGTCCCTCAGGCAAAAATTCCCCGGGGACACAGAGGGGTTGGCCAAGGACCAGTTTAGCAGGAGAAACCCTGATGTCCTTCTTGACCGCACTGCGCAACCCCAACAAAACCCAAGGCAGACGGTCGACCCAGTTACCACTCGTTAAGGAAGCACGGAGAAAGTGCTCGCACATCCCATTAGCCTATGGGTGGTACATCGTGGTGCGGTGGACCTTGACCCTCCGGCAGCCATGGTGGACCATAGTTCCGATACGAACTGAGGGCCTCTGTCCAAGGTAATGTCAATGGGGAGGGGGGGGGGGGGGGTACCAAAACGCAAAACCCACGTGGACACCAATGCCCTGGCCACCACCTCCGCTGTCATGGAAGCCAGGTGAACCACTTCCGGCCACCTGGTGATGCAATTCACCCCAGTCAAAAGATGTGTGAAACCCTGCGACCGTGGAAGCGGTCTGACGTGCACATGGTCGAAACGCCTACCAGGTACGCAGAAAGGTTTGAGGGGTGGCTGAGTGTGCATCTGGACCTTCGAGTGTTGGCACAGAATGCACGCAGCAGCCCAACTCTTTACCACTTTCCGCAGGCCCGGCCAAATAAACTTGTCCGTGACCATCTTGACCGAAGCCCGTAAGCCCAGATAAGAGAAAGCATGGATGGAGTCAAAACACGATTGCTCCACGAAAGGGAAGACATGTCGCACAGCAAACGTGGACTGCCATCCCACACCGGCATGTCTTCCAGCACAAGGCCCGTCTGTGAGGACCGAAGGGCAAGGGCGAGGAATAGCCCGTCGTCCGAACCAAGCAAGGACAACATGTTTTCCATGAGTTAATGAGCCATGCCTCCGCCCAGCCTGGAGAGGGAGAGAAGTTTCTTGGCTCGCTCCGCACCGGAGAGGGTGTATCGCCGCAGTAGTAGGTCCTTAACGGCAACATATTTCCCTTGCATGGGCGGGTCCTTGAGGAGGGCCATCACACAGCGGGTGGTGTTAAGTCTAATTGTTGAATGTTGCCATTGTGTTTCTTAAATTTGTACAGTCTTAGTTCAAGCAGTAGGATCAAAGCCATTCCTTTGATCCTGACCACCTCTCCAACCACTCTGTGCTGGGGGAGGTTTTATTGTAGATACATCCTATCTGAAAGATCTGTTTCTTTTGATGTAAGCTTCCTGGGTTTACGACCCTTTGGTCAGCAGGGGGTCTGACACACACACACACACACACACACACACACATTCTTACAGACGTTCACACATATACATAAAATTCTTTGTCTTAGAACCAAGGTGGCGTGGCTTTGTTCTGACATGTTTTGTGTGAACTGTCTCTCAATAAAAGGTAGCAGGAGGAGGTCAGATCTGGGGGTCATTTTCGTGGTGGACACAGACGAGGCCTCCCTTGCGCAAATAATCGATCGATCGACTGTCTTGTTTTCTTCATGATGAATAAGTCTCTAGAATTAGCGGGGCTTGTGGAAACACAGACCCAACAGGTGGTTAGCGGGACGAGCAATGGCACCACGTGATGAAATTTTATGTCCTCAGCTGAGATGCTGTGGAGAGCAAACTGAGCCTCCACGTGGATGAACCATGACGAGGGGTCATGGAGCCACAACTGGAGCGCCACGGCAAATGTAGCTGCAGCAGGAGGCAGAGGGCCAGCAGTAGCGGCGTGTCCAGGGCGAACTCCATGGTTTGCTGCGTGTTCAAGGTAGGGTCACCAATATGGAAGCATGGGACACACGATACAGGAGCTCTAGTTTTACACTCCAACTTTATTCACCTCCAAACATGAACTGAGCATATTGCACCCAAACACAACAGAACCCTTCCTTGGGTGTGAGTGGAAGCCTCTAGTGGGTCCCCCTTTGTGAGTGTGGACGCTTCATCTCTTTGCTCTTTAAATGCTTTGCTTCTTTTATTGATTTTTATTGATTTTTATGCTGATTTTTTCCCTTTTTTCCGTATGAGCTTACCTGCGATAGCTTCTGGACACTTATAGATCATTAGGACTAAAGTGTTCTTAACAGAAACAGCAACATTTTTATAGTTACCTTATCCTCAGCGCTCCGTGTGTCTGTGGCCTAGACACAGCTGAAGCCTGATTACAGCGTCTGGGCACCGAGCAGCCTCAATACCCTGGAAAGGTGCTAACCGCTAGGCTAACTAGCAACAAGATGCCTTCCCTCTCCACAGATGACTACCACAGCCTCCTGCAGAAGATTGCAGTACTGGAGACAAAAATTCATCGCTTAGAAGTAAACGTGGAGGTAAATGGACTGTGTGGAAATGAAACAACCTTGCCTTTGATTCAAAACAATGGCGATGAGCAAGCTAGTACACAGCTAAGGAGCACAGATAACATGACCAAGAAAGTAGACTTTGTGCACTATTATAAATCCTCAAGCGATAATCCCCCCTTGGACTGTCTTGGTGCAAAACCAAGACATAAATCATGTCTCCTAGAAGGGGGAGGACGTATCACAGGCAGGGCACAGCGAGCTGAAATCTCTGAAACCGACTGGCCTTCGCTTCCTACGAGACAGAGAAGCTCTTCTACCCCTGTATACGAGAGGAAACAGGACTGGACAACCGTGAATAGGAAGGTTAACAACAAACCTTCAAAACAACTGAATGTGAAACTGCACAACAGATTTGCTCCACTATCAAAGGACCCTGGATCTATATCGGACAACCATCCATCTAAAAGTAGCAAAGTAAGGTCCGAAAATCTTTTCAAAAGTAAAAGGCCACTGGGAAAGCTAAAGGCTAGGCCTGAAACTCTGATTGTGGGTGACTCTGCCGTAAAGGATGTACAAAGGATGTGCGGTAAGAACACTAAAGTCCTCTGCTTTCCTAACGATATGGTCAACAACCTGAAGGAGAGAATTCTTCAAATTGCAGAGGAATATCCAACTGTGACAAACATTGTTCTGCATACAGGGTCAAACGATGTGTCCAAACAACAGTCGGAGGTTCTGAAACGGGACTTTACTGGATTATTAAATACTGCAAACTCTCTGAATGCAGCTGTATTCATCAGTGGACCTGTACCGCCGGTCAGAGGAGGAGACGAGAGATTCAGCAGGTTGTTTACACTGAATAAATGGCTTATATCAGCATGTGCTGACCACTCAGTGCATTTTATCAACAACTTTAATATTTTTTGGGAACGCAGGCATCTGTTTAAAGCAAATGGATTTAATTTTAACAAGTCAGGGGTGAAACTGTTCACCTCCAACTTGTTTTATTCCATACGTCATCCATCTGTGCTTGGTGCCAAAGCTGAGATAAACGAGGAGTTATCTCATAAAGAGGAACAAACAGTACTCCAAGAACAGACAAAGCCCAGCAGAAACCTTGAGGAGGAGCTCCATCTGCCCCCACCCGGGAAGAGCCTCAGAAAGGAGAGACATCTGAGGCAAGAAGAGGGGTCCCTATTTGCCTCCAACTCTCTCAACAACACCAACGACCAGGACCAGGACCAGGGACCACGATCTTCCCCAGTCCCCCAAACCCCTGACAGGCCATCACCCCCATCACCCTCCTCCCCCTCCCTTTCTCCCTCCTCCCCACACCTGAAATTCACTGAGGAGATGATGGAGCGGGTCAATGCTGCGCTCAGATCTACCCCCCGGCCCAATCCCTTTTTGTCCCCCATAAACCCCCCACCAGAGCGGCCAAAGGTTCACCATCGAGCCCCACCCTCAACAGAGCAATCGAAGTCACATTGCTCAGCCTCGCCCCCTTTAGTTCCTCCTTACCACCTTCATGCTCTGTCTCCGAAGTCTGATGTGTGATGTGTGGAGGGTCCAGGCTGCGAGGATTATGGCAGTGGTGACTTTTCCCAGGAGAAGCTGGGACCCTGTTTACTAGAAGGTTTTAAAATCTCTGTACTTTTAGGTGACAGAAGGAGACATGTGGCCTGGTCAAAACACAGAGAAATGCACTCTAAAAGATCTTTAAATATAGTAAACATACCTTGTGTGCCACAGACTGCTCCCAAACACGAGGGGACAAGTAATACCTCTAAAACACTTAAGTTGGCTTTATTAAACGTTAGATCGTTAGCTGGGAAAACATTTTTAATTAATGATTTAATCACTGAGCACAGCCTTGATTTTATGTTTTTAACTGAAACTTGGTTGGACCAAAGTAACAGTGGAGCTGTTCTCATCGAGACGACCCCTCCTAACTACAGTTTTATCAGTGAGGCCAGGGTGAGCAGGAGAGGAGGAGGGGTTGCTGTCCTATTTAATGAATCATTTCAATGTAAGCAGCTATCCCCTGGAAGTTTTCAGTCTTTTGAATATGTGGCTTTACAGCTGAAGGCCCCATCCAAAGTTGTGTTTCTTAATGTTTACAGGCCTCCCAAATACTGCACAGACTTGTTTAATGACCTCAGTGAACTGCTGTCTGTGATCTGTGTTGATTTCGACTGTGTAATTATTGTTGGGGATTTTAACATCCATGTGGACAACCCTCAGGACAAAGGGACTAAAGATCTGAGCAACACTCTGGGCAACTTTGGGCTGACTCAGCATGCAACAGAGGCCACACATAATAGAGGACACACTCTTGACCTACTGATATCCAAGGGCCTGAGCATTTCAAACATTACTGTGTCTGATGTGGGCCTGTCTGATCATTACTGTGTTTTCTTTGAAAGTAAAATCTCAGCCCACACAAATATATCAACAGCATCCATCCATCCATCCATCTTCATCCGCTTATCCGAGGTCGGGTCGCGGGGGTAGCAGCCTAAGCAAAGAGGTCCAGACCTCCCTCTCCCCAGCCACCTCCTCCAGCTTGTCCGGGGGAATACCAAGGCGTTCCCAGGCCAGCCGAGAGATATAATCTCTCCAGCGTGTCCTGGGTCTGCCCCGGGGCCTCCTCCCGGTGGGACATGCCTGGAACACCTCGCCCAGGAGGCGCCCAGGGGGCATCCTTGCCAGATGCCCGAACCACCTCAGCTGGCTCCTTTCGATGTGGAGCAGCAGCTGCTCTACTCTAAGCCCCTCCCGGATGGCCGAACTTCTCACCCTATCTCTAAGGGAGAGGCCAGCCACCCTTCGGAGGAAGCTCATTTCCGCCGCTTGTATCCGCGATCTCGTTCTTTCGGTCACTACCCACAGCTCGTGGCCATAGGTGAGGGTAGGGACGTAGATCGACCGGTAAATTGAGAGCTTCGCTTTTACACTCAGCTCCCTCTTCACCACGACTGACCGGTGCAGCGTCCGCATTACTGCAGCCGCAGCCCCAATCCGTCTGTCGATCTCCAGCTCCCTTCTCCCATCACTCGCGAACAAGACCCCGAGATACTTGAACTCCTCCACTTGGGGCAGGAACTCATCCCCGACCCGGAGTGGGCACTCCACCCTTTTCCGGCTGAGAACCATGGCCTCAGATTTGGAGGTGCTGATCCTCATTCCCGCTGCGTTACACTCGGCTGCGAACCGTTCCAGTGCGAGCTGGAGGCCCTCACCCGATGAAGCCAACAGAACCACATCATCCGCAAAAATCAGAGATGAGATTCTGAGGCCACCAAAGCGAAAGCCCTCCGCCACTTGGCTGCGCCTAGAAATCCTGTCCATAAAAATTATGAACAGAACCGGAGACAAAGGGCAGCCCTGGCGGAGCCCATCACCCACCGGGAACGAGTCCGACTTATTGCCGGCAATGCGAACCAAGCTCTTGCAACGGTTGTATAGGGATTGAATGGCCCGTAGCAATGGGCCAGACACCCCATACTCGCGCAACACCTCCCACAGGACGCCCCGAGGGACACGGTCGAATGCCTTCTCCAGGTCCACAAAACACATGTAGACTGGTTGGGCAAACTCCCATGCACCCTCAAGTATCCTCGAGAGGACAAAGAGCTGGTCCAGTGTTCCGCGACCAGGACGAAAACCGCATTGTTCCTCCTGTATCCGAGGTTCGACTAGCGGACGAACCCTCCTCTCCAGCACCCTGGCATAGACTTTCCCGGGGAGGCTGAGGAGTGTGATCCCCCTGTAGTTGGAACACACCCTCCGGTCCCCCTTCTTGAAGATGGGGACCACCACCCCGGTCTGCCAGTCCACAGGTACTGCCCCTGATCTCCACGCAACATTGCAGAGACGTGTCAACCAAGACAGCCCTACAACGTCCAGAGCCTTCAGGAACTCGGGGCGGACCTCATCGACACCAGGGGCTCTGCCACCAAGGAGTTGTTTAACTGCCTCAGTGACCTCGCCCCCGGAAATTGGTGGGTCACACCCCTCATCCCCAGACTCTGCTTCCTCCCCGGAAGACGTGTCAGTGGGATTAAGGAGGTCCTCGAAGTATTCCTTCCACCGCCCGACAATTTTCTCAGTCGACGTCAACAGCGCTCCGCCAGCACTATACACAGTGCAGGTAGAGCACCGCTTTCCCCTCCTGAGACGCCTGACGGTTTGCCAGAATCTCTTCGAGGCAGTCCGAAAGTCTTTTTCCATGGCCTCTCCGAACTCCTCCCACACCCGAGTTTTTGCTTCAGCCACTGCCCGAGCCGCATTCCGCTTGGCCTGTCGATACCTGTCGGCTGCCTCCGGAGTCCCACAGGCTAACCAAGCCCGATAGGCCTCCTTCTTCAGCCTGGTGGCTCCCTTCACCTCTGGTGTCCACCATTTGGTTCGGGGATTACCACCACGGCAGGCACCAACCACCTTGCGGCCGCAGCTCAATGCAGCAGCTTCGGCAATGGAGACGCTGAACATGGTCCATTCGGACTCAATGTCCCCAGTCTCCCTCGGAATGCTGTTGAAGCTCTGCCGGAGGTGTGCGTTGAAGATCTCGCGGACTGGGGCCTCTGCTAGACGTTCCCAGCACACCCTCACTACGCGTTTAGGTGCACCAGGTCTGTCCAGCGTCCTCCCCCGCCACCTGATCCAACTCACCACCAGGTGGTGATCAGTTGACAGCTCAGCCCCTCTCTTTACCCGAGTGTCCAGAACATATGGTCGCAGGTCTGGTGATACGATTACAAAATCGATCATCGACCTACGGCCTAGAGCATCCTGGTGCCACGTGCACTTATGGACACTCTTATGTTCGAACAGGGTGTTCGTTATGGCCAAACTGTGATTAGCACAGAAGTCCAATAACAAAGCACCGCTCGGGTTCAGATCAGGGAGGCCGTTCCTCCCAATCACGCCCCTCCAGGTCTCGCTGTCGTTACCCACGTGAGCATTGAAGTCTCCCAGCAGGACAACAGAGTCTCCAGGTGGAGCACCTTCCAGCACCCCCCCCAGGGACTCTAAGAAGGCTGGGTACTCCGAACTGCCACTCGGCGCATAAGCGCAGATGACAGTCAGGACCCGTTCCCCGACCCTAAGGCGCAGGGAACAAACCCTCTCGTCCACCGGGAAAAACCCCAACGTACCGGCAGCAAGCCGAGGGGATATAAGAATACCCACCCCAGCCCGCCGCCTCTCACCAGGGGCAACTCCAGACTGAGACAGAGTCCAGCCCCTCTCCAGGAGACTGGTTCCAGAGCCCAGACAATGCGTAGAGGTGAGCCCAACTATATCTAGCCGGTACCTCTCAACCTCACGCACCAACTCAGGCTCCTTCCCCACCAGAGAGGTGACATTCCATATATCAACAGCAGTGATCACAAAACGGTGTATAACTGAACACAGTAGTGAGATCTTTAACCAGGTCTTCCCATTAACACCTGACCTGTCCAGAGGTTCAGTCAATGAGCTCGTCAATAGCTTCAATTTAAAAATGTTAAATGTAATGGATACAATTGCTCCCATTAAGGTGAAGGTTATCTCTGGAAGGAAAAAGTCTCCATGGAGAAACTCCACACTAGTGAAAAATGAAAAAAGAGAGTGTAGGAAAGCTGAGCGCAGATGGAGAAAAACAAACCTCCAGGTTCACTATGACATCTATAAAGAGAAACTTCATAATTATAATTTACAACTGAGGAGTGCAAGGAGGTCCTACTTCTCTGACATCATCACTAAAAACAGTCATAATGCTCGGGTCTTATTTTCCACAGTTGACAGGCTAACAAACCCTCCTGTGCCAGTGCCAGCTGAACTTCATTCAACCATGGCCTGCAATGACTTTGCCAAATTCTTCACAGAAAAAATCCAAAAGATTAGACAAGCAATTGGTACATCAACAGCAGATCCAGGATATGTACTGTGTCCACCAAAAAACTGTTTAAACACCATGAAACAGTTTCACCCTATTAACAGCAAAGACCTGGATGACATCTTAGGTCAACTGAACTCCTCCTCTTGCTGTTTAGATGTCCTGCCAACAAGTTTTTTCAAAAAGGTCTCAAAGACTTTGGAGTCAGACCTGTTACAGATCGTCAACTTTTCTTTAATGTCAGGTGTGTTTCCAGAACCACTAAAAACTGCTGTAATAAAACCTATACTGAAAAAGGACACTCTTGACAAGACACAAATGAACAACTACAGGCCGATCTCAAATCTCCCATTTTTAAGTAAGATCATTGAAAAAGCAGTTTCTCAACAGCTCAATTACTTCTTAAAACAGAATAACTGCTACGATGCCTTCCAGTCAGGTTTTAGACAGAACCACAGCACTGAAACTGGTCTGACCAAAGTGTTCAATGACATATGTCTGAACACAGACAGTAGAAAAATGTCAGTCTTAGTTTTACTGGATCTCAGTGCAGCATTTGATACAGTTGACCACAACATATTACTCAAACGACTGGAGAACTGGACAGGTCTTTCAGGAACTGTACTAAACTGGTTCAAAACATACTTAGAAAACAGGAAATACTTTGTATCAATAGGTAACTTCACATCTGAGCAGACAAGTATCACATGTGGAGTTCCCCAAGGTTCCATCTTGGGACCCCCTCTGTTTAACATTTACATGCTCCCACTGGCACAGATTATAAAGAACAACAAAATAAACTATCATAGCTATGCAGATGACACACAAATATATATCACAATGTCACCAGGAGACCAAGGCCCTGTACAGGCTCTTGGTAAATGCATTGAGGAAATTAATGACTGGTTGTGCCACAATTTTCTCCAGCTAAACAAAAACAAAACTGAGGTAATAGTCTTTGGCGCCAAAGAAAAACGATTACAGGTCACCAGAGAACTTCAATCTATACACCTAAAAACCACAGACCAGGCGAGAAATTTGGGTGTAGTGATGGATGCAGACCTAAACTTAGAAAAACACATTAAGACAATAACAAAGTCAGCTTACTATCACCTCAAAAATATTTCGAGGATAAAAGATCTGATGTCTCAACAGGACCTGGAAAAACTAGTCCACGCATTCATCTTTAGTAGGCTTGATTACTGTAACAGCATCTTTACAGGTCTACCTAAAAAATCAGTCAGACAACTACAGCTCATTCAGAACTCTGCTGCTCGAGTCCTCACTAAGACCAAAAAAGTGGACCACATCAGTCCAGCTCTGAGGTCTTTACACTGGCTGCCTGTCCGTCAGAGGATAGACTTTAAAGTTCTGATGCTGGTCTATTAAGCTCTGAATGGTTTAGGACCAAAATACATCAGTGACCTCCTGACCCAGTATGAACCTTCCAGATCCCTCAGGTCATCTGGATCCGGTCTTTTATCAGTTCCCAGAGTCAGAACCAGACACGGAGAAGCTGCATTCAGCTTTTATGCTCCTTATATCTGGAACAAACTCCCAGAAAGCCTCAGATCAGCTGAAACACTCAGTTTATTTAAATCCAGGTTGAAGACTCACCTGTTCTCAGCTGCATTTGAATAAAGCACCAAATCCACACTTTTAAGCTTAAACTTCAAAACTTACATTTTAACTACTGATTTTATCTACTGTTCTGATTTTATCTGTTTTGATTTTTTTTACATACTGTTTTGTTTGTTTTTTTGTTTGTTATTTAGTTAGTTAGTTTGTTTGCTTGTTTTAATCAATTTTAAATCATGCTTTTTATTTGTTTTTGTTTCTAATGTCTCTGTAAAGCACTTTGAACCACCTTGTTCTTGAATTGTGCTATACAAATAAACTTGCCTTGCCTTGCCTTGCCACAGGATCATTCATTGTTGTAGGTGCCCATTTTTAATGCGTGTTGTTGGACTTCTTTGTGTGACCACGAATTTTAAAGTTGGACTCAGCCAAGCTCTAGATTGACTGCGCGCAGGTAAATCGATCAATATTGTAGGTATATTGGATGTTTGCTTAAGATCTGTGATTTTGAATGGTTTAATAAAAGGCACAGCTCGAAAAAGGGACATGGGCTCATCTTCCTGCAGGCTCACCACTCGCATGAGGTACCGTAGGGGTCGTATGCAATGTGAGCTGGGCGGCGCCCAGGAGCGGACGTCCTTCCCTTATTCTTCACTTATTTGCTCAAGTGAAGAGATATGTTTGACATATTTTTGACAAATTATATGCCAACAAGTCACTTATAACTGTTTATATTCCCGCAATAAATTTTTTGACAAATACCCCTAATCACTTTTTTTGCAGATGATCACTTTTTGGCACAACAAAGGCAGCTGGCAAAGCAACTAGTGGAGTGGTTGTAGCAAGGTAAACTGGAGACCATCGATCTGTGAACTTTTTTGCATGGTACAACTTCATGAGTTTGGCATTATTCAGTAACTTTTCAGATAAAAAGTAACCAACTTTATTAAGTGGTAGCACTGGGACAGACCCTCCTGCCCTGCAGCAATTGAAATAGGCTCCAGCTCCTTTCCTCTTGGACAAGCTGGATGGATGGGTGGATAGATGAATAAATGGATGGCATCGATGATTTTTTTTGTTACTTCTGAGAGCAAAGTTAGTAAATATTTATTTAGCCTTTCACTTTGGGTCTTGCGCTTTGCAGATAGTTGCTCAACACAATGTAGGGTTTAGCTATGGGCAGGGTTGGGGTTGGCCCTCTAAATGTGGAAGTTGCTTGTTCTCTCCCTGCTTGTGTCAGGTCTTTCCTGGTACTTCAACTTCCTTCTCAGTAAAAACAATTATCACTGCTGTTAATTTCGTGGTAAACTTCCCCTAATTTCAATATTTTTTGATTATCAAATCCCAGAAAGAGAGATTGCTGTGAACTTTGAAAAAAAAAAAAAACAACAGAAAATTTCCATCATTTACATGACTGGCAAGGCTCCAACACTCAGCGTTTTAAAAACTCCTCCTTTTGAGTGATGGGGTTGAAATTTCTTGATCTGCCCGTCTGATCAGTTTATCTGTGCTGAGAAAAGCATTTCACTGACAGCTCTGAAATGTCACGGATAAAAGACTTTAATGTGACTTATGAGGCAATCAGTGAAGATCATGCTTTTTCTGAAGGAGATACTATAGTGGGCACAGTTAATTTCCGACTGACCAAAGACGTCAAAGTCAAGAGCGTTTTCGTGAAAGCCAAAGGAGACTCTATCGTAAAGTGGACAGAAAGTAATGGAGAGGAAAGGGAATTTCATTATAGTCACTGGAGATATTTCAAAGTGAAGGAATTTCTATTTGCAGAGAATGCTAGAGGTAAGGGGTTCAAGCATTTAAAACCTGAACTCAGGTTGTTATTGTGCCATTCCTAGCAGGACTTTTTGTTGCCATTTCAGTCCTCATGAAGGAATATAGTGTTTTTGTCATGTTCTCTGGCCTCTTCTCAGAGTTTTTGAGTCCTTTGGAGTTTTATAATCATTTAATTCTCATCTTTTTTTTTGATTGTCTTAATTGCTTATAGGTTTGTCATGTCACCGCCTTCTGTCCCATTACATGTTTACCTCGTGTGTATAAATACTACTTTTCTTATATATCCTTCATCTTGGCTTCGTCACTTCTGCTGTGTACCTCTTGAGTCTAATCTTGTAATTTTTCTATTATCTGCTTTTCTTGGCTAACCCGTGACAAGCCGTGGTGTTTTGTTTTCCTAATATGTGTGTATAGAAGTATAAACACACATATTCTTCCCTTATTCTTCACTTATTTGCTTATTCTGAAATGATTTTAAATTCTGATGCTTTTCATAGAGTTTATGGCTGAGTTATCAACATGTCCGAGTGCTCAGGTGGAGACAGGACTCATCCAGAAGAGGGCTGATTTATTTCCCCATGTAAACCTGAAGTTTGTGTAACTGCCAACTTAGAGTGGAAAATGAGCTTTGATGTGTTGTCCGCAACAACTACTCTCATGAAGGTTGCCACTAGCAATCAATTGGTATACATTTATCAGAACTGTGACACCTGTGGATCCAAGTGAGGTAAAGGAAGACTGGCAAGCTTAAAATGCATATCACAGAAATTGTTCTTATCTGGATAATTAAGCATGCATCAACACTTAAATTGGAGAGCATCCCCACCCCCATCCAGCCTTGCTTGTCTATGAAATAAAGAAAATACTTGTTTTGCAAGAATCTTTATCACTCTGTGTCAAGCTAGTTAATTTTGGGCACTTAAAGTATGATTAGAAAAATGTGTTTTTGTATTCGTTATAATTTCTCATGACTTCTTGGGCAGATCTCTCTTGAAAAACACATTTTAATGTCAGTGACACTTTTTTCAAGATAAATAAAAGATATGCAACAGTCATTTTGCCAAAAATAGATTGTAGCTTGTACCTTGTGATTCAAACATATTTTCTGGCTCAGAATGACTTTTATGATTCACAAGAGATATGTTTGACATATTTTTGACAAATTATATGCCAATAAGTCACTTAGAACTGTTTGTATTCCCACAATAATCTTTTAACAAATACCCCTAATCACTTTTTTGCTGATGATCACTTTTTTGGCGCAACGACGGCAGCTGGCAAAGCAATTAGTGGAGTGGTTATTAAATTTTTTTGTTACTTCTGAGAGCAAAGTTAATAAATATTTATTTAGCCTTTCACTTTGGGTCTTGCACGTTGCAGATAGTCACTCGACACAATGTAGGGTGTAGCTATGGGCAGGGTTTATGGGCCACATTTAGAGGGCCAACCCCATGTGGAAGTTGCTTGTTTTTTTCCTGCTTGTGTCAGGTCTTTCCTGGTACTTCAGCTTCCTTCTCAGTAAAAACAGTTATCACTGCTATTAATTTATTGGCAAACTTCCCCTAATTTCAATATTTTTTGATAGTCAAATCCCAGAAAGAGAGATTGCTGTGAACTTTGGAAAAAAAACCAACAGAGAATTTCCATCATTTACATATTTCTTTACTGGCAAGGCTCCAACACTCAGCGTGTTAAAAACTTCACCATGTGAGTGACGGGGCTGAAATTTTTGAACACAGGTTGTTATTGTGCCATTCCTAGCAGGACCATTTGGACATACAAGTTTAATCATATTTCTTTTGCAGGCACTTCACTTCCCCAAGGGGCCCACACTTTTAAATTCAGGCTTAAAATCCCAGAGGGGTATGTGGGAATTTCTGGCTTCATGCATTAATACCGTGCTGTAGTTTGCTTTTACAAATAACTAGATTCTGTTTTTTTAGGAACATGCCTTCGTCCTTCCAGGGGAAACATGGAAAAATTGTCTATGTGGTTGAAGCAAAGATATCTCGGAGCTGGCATTTGCCTTCTGCAGTACAAAAAGAGATCAAGTTTGTTTCTAAGGCATTTCTAAACACTCCTCAAGTAATGGTAAACACTACAATGATGTGTTATAAATTTGACATCTGGATTACAATTGAGTTGATCTGAAAAAAAAAAATGTCTGTCTGGTTCTTTACAGTGTCCACAATCTAGTTCAGTGAGTAAAGACGTCGGTGTTTTCTCTAAGGGACAGGTTCAAATGTCTGCTACCATTAGCAGAGGAGTTTGTTTTCCAGGTAAAATATCTGCAACTTACAAAATAAAATGTGAATAGATTTAAAAATTAAGCTCATTGTTAACATTTGCTATTGACAGGTGAAACTTTATCTGTTGTTGCCAAAATCTGTAACTCTTCCTCCAAGAACATAGAACCCAAATTCAAACTTCAGCAGAAAATAGTGTACAGATGCGATGGCAAGACTAAAACCTGTGAGACTGTTCAAAGAGGTCGGGGACACTATCCGTCCAAACTCAGAGCAAACTGCCTCCCGCCAGTTGAAGATTCCTAGTGATGCCATCGCCACCCTCCGTAACTGTGATATCATCTCAGTTGAATATCAGTTAAAGGTATAAAACTATGTCATAGGGATTTCATGGTGAACTTTGGTTGTAAATGTTTGTAGGTAAATAATAGATAAAGAAAATGTGTGTCTTAACCTCTTAAATAATTAATAACTACTATGAAGATAAGACGCTGCATAAAAAAGCATAACAAATAATAATTATGTGTCAAATTAAAAAAGTAAAATTGGTAGTTTTATAAATTGCACTTTTAATTTGATGGTTACTTTAGTCTGATTTGATTCTAAATCTCTGACTTTTTCCAGGTATATCTGGACATTAGTTTTGCCTTTGACCCAGAGGTGGTGTTTCCACTGCTCATCATTCCTTACAGATTTGCAGCCATTCAGCCTGGGGAGCCTGTGGGCCCTTACCCACCCGGGAGAGCCTGGGCTCCAAGTTACAGCAACTACCCTTCCCTTGCCTTCCCCACTGGATCAGGTGCTTGTCCCTCACTAGATCCCGCTCAGCATGCAAACATAACAAATGGCAATTTTAACCAGTGGCCACAAGGTGCTGCTCCATACGGGTTTTCAGTTCCAGGATTCACATCACCTTCAGTACCTGCATACCCTCCTGCTACGCCTCAATTTCAACAGGGAGAACCATCTCTTTCCCCTGAACTGGTAACTGAGCAAATTAATAAACTAAATGTGAGCAGTAAGTGACACCTTAAAAATAACTGTTAAGGTGAAAACCAAATTGGTCAGAGGCTATTCCTCAAACTGTAACTTTTAAAGTATCTGAAAGAAAAGAAAGTGGAATTAAATCATGTCATTGAGCCCAGATTTCACCTGTTGATGGCAGCAGAAGTCCAGCATGACCAAATGTAACAGTGCAGACAGAGATTCATACTGCAATCTCTGATCTCAAAAGAGGTCTTTGAGTCTCTTATTATATTTTTTTTGTTGATCCAACGATTCCTCTGTGGTCGTTGTTTTTGCCTAGATTTGAGAGGTATATCATCTTTCTCCACTGTAAATGATTCAAAATGCAGCTCCTGGATTCTTAAGTTGTATGAAAAAAGCAATACATAACTCATGACAATTAGTTTGTAAAGGGAATAAAAAGTGCAGTGTGGCATTATTAATTAGAGCTAGCGGTGTGTGTGCTTTTTTCATTTCTTTTTTCAGAAGCATGCGTCTGCAGGTAACTAATTAGTTCGTAAATTTGCTGTGAATTTTACTTTTACAGTTATTCTTTTTGTCTTTGCTACATTGTACCTGTAGAATATATATATACTGGAAGTGCTGGGTATACAAGTCTGGCCTAAGTCTTTGGTCAGAAAGACTGCAGCAGTCCAGGAGTTTAGTTCACCGTCTTTAATGAAGCTTCACAGAAGATATGCACTTATAATTGTGGCGGGTGCAGTATCGGTGACTATAAGCATGGTTGTCTGGAAACAGAAACAGGTAACACTATAATTAGCAGGCTCAAAGACAACCAAGCAACAATCAGAACACATCATCTACTCAGACACAGCAATATTTTACAATGTCCACAAGGGGTCGCCGTAAGACCAGAAGTTGGCTAAATAGCACATATCTTCCCAGTTGCTAGTACTAAGGCAAGCATGTGGCAAGCTAACAACAGCTAAACTAAACAATAAACAACAGAAAAATCCTTTAACCGCGGGATATAATCATTGGGGGAGATTCTGGCCACTGGTATTAACTTAGTGCTAGTTAATTAAATAATTAAATAAACCTACTAACGTGGTAGCAGTGTACTGAGGCATAACTTTAGCTTAAACATACACAAACAACTATAATTATTATCATACCAGTTAACCTGTCAAAGGCAATAACACTTACAGTCTCATTAACGCACACGGAATCACACAAACTGCGATACAACTGCCATGCTCTGCTGCTGCTTTTTGTCCCTCACTCTCCCTCTGCGTGATGCGCACATGATCACTGGTGCGCTCATTTGGGTGCGCTTGGTTCTTGCCTCTAGACATCCTGAGGCCGAGTCAGCAGGGAATTTGCACAGTACCCATGTCTTATCTTTGTTGCTTGACTGTTGTCAGTAGGTTTTATAACAGCATCATCAGACAGTTGTTTATGTCAGTAATTTCCCAGGATATGCAGACATTTGTCTCATAATTGATAGTGTAGTTGAAACAATTGGTAGCAATAAAGATAACTTCATATCAAAATATGTATAACACTGTATTGTAACTGCTTTATGTATTTTCTATTGTTAGATTTTATCCGTGTTTGTTTTTCATTTTTTACTTTTATAATTTTATCCCACAATTTTCATGCTGTTTATCATTGTTGTGCTTTTTGCTTGGTTTTCATTTTTGTATGCTTGTCTGTGTTTTACTTTTTCTTTAGATACAGTTAATGTAAAACTGCCAACTGCACTTTTAAATGTAGTATAAAAATGAAATTGACTTGGTGTATGTAATTATTGTTCACATATTTAGGATGAGAAAGCCTTCTTGCAGTGCTATCCTTAGGAGAGAGCTGCATTTTATCTTAAAGAATATTTAATTGTTGCATAAGTGGTTCTATGTATGCTGGAGATGTGTCACAGGGTCACAGTCCGGCGAGGGCAGACTGTATGTGTTGACAAAAAGGACCCAAAACGCAGACTCCAAAAACTGAACGTGGCGTGGATTTAACAAAAAACAAGCCGTTTATTGAGGCTAGCAAAAAGGGTACAAATAAAAGGGCATTGGGGAAACTAAACAATAACCTAAACTGGGTGAACTAAAACTAAACATGGAAAAAACCTTAAACATGGTGAACTGACATAGATACCTGAAGTTGTGACATGGATGAGCAGACGACCTGACAAAGAATGACTGAAAGCACACGGACTAAATACACACAGGAGGATAATGAGGGAAGTGGGAACACATGGAGAAACAGCTGACACACATGAACATAACGACGTCACAAGGAGAGAGTAACACTAAAAACATTGAACATAGGAACACAGGACCCCTCCAAAATAAAACAGGAAATATAATGAGACGCAGACCTGACAACATAAGACCCACAGACATGAAACACACGAAGGGCAAGGGAGACTTCACAGGGGTTGAAAACACAAGGGGGAACTAATAAGCAAATGAACATAGGAAACTTAATAAGCTTAAACATACACTATAAACATCAAAAGAACTAAAACTCAAAACACTGGGTCATAAGACCCAGGATTGTGACAGTAAGGTTCTAGAGGTGAAACACTTGCCAGGGCTTGTGGCTTGTGCATTTTGTGACGACCTGCGTGGTCTCTGTTAAATCACTTAACGGTCATTTTGTATACTTACCTGATTTGTTGTCAGATTTTTGGCCACAAAAAGGCTACACACTAATTCCGACTATGGCAGATAATAAAACTAAAATCATATTTAGCTCTCTATAGAGGTTCGAGCAGGCTATACATTTAAGTGCGTGGCTTTTTTTCTTTTCTTTGTTTTTTACTGCAACTATATACTGGCCAGTGGTTGCCAGTGGACTCCCACACTGAAGTCCAGGCCCTGTATTTTAACTGATTAGTACTGGTTGAAGCTCAAATAATAATCTGTAATAAAAAACATTTTGACCTGAACTACTGGTAAGTAGATGCAATCTAACATTTCTCTTGATATTTACATCAATAAAATTGTTGAGCAATTGCAAGCTTCGAATTTATTTTTGAGAGTGTACATTTTCCAGGCCGTAGACAAAGTCTTCATCCAGTGATCTATTGAGAAGGTAACAGGAAGAAACTATCAGAGATGCCAGTCACAGACCTGAAGATGTCTTTGGTCCTCCAAGGTATGGAGGCCTATCTCCCCCACCACTTCCCCTACCAGTGGCAGATGCCCTCAGACATCGGTGCATTGGTGGTTCTTTGTGTCCGGGGATGGGCGTCCAGGCTCACTCCTTGGTGGCTGCTTATCGGGGCCTGGAGCCTGGGGCTCGCTCGGGCCGCTTCGGGGGTGGGGTGCCCTCAGCCTCTCGGCCTGGGGCTCGGTCACTCTGGCACAGCTGGCTGCCAGCGGAGCTCACGGGCACGTCACTGCAACACCCCTGGCTTCTGCTCCGCGGCTGCTGAGTGAGCCCTCATCTGGGGCTCTCCTCAGCTCTTTCTGGGACAGTGGCGTGGTTGCCCCTCTGTTGGTCTTCCTTGGTCTCTTGTGTTCTGAGGGCCTCTGGATGTCTGGAGTTTTGATCTCCTCCATACCTGCTTCATGCCCTGGAGGACTGGGCTGTGGCTCCCCACACCCTCTAGCAGATTATTACATGAAGGAACCTTTTAAAAACAAGCGCGTTCATGCTCACAGGTGTACACACGGGTGCTCACACACACAAACTACACCCTTTTTGTCTCCTACCTCAAAGCACACTGTGCGCTGTCGATCTTACGTGCTGCACAATAATGTTTAATATTTAGTATTTACTGTTGTATTCCCATATATCATCGTGATGTTGTTTATTCTATTGCTCTCATTTTCTTCTGCTTGTTTTCTTTTTTCATTCTCAACACGTGAAATTAAAAAAAGTATCTACTGTTAAAAAAAAAAAAAGAAAAAAAAAGGAAAATGTGCGCTGTGGCAGTTTTTTGACCATAACGTTGTGATATGTTAGCTTTGTTTGTATGTACGAGTCAGAAATAAACTTGGACAGCTCACAAAAAAAAAAGAAAAGAAAAAAAGAAGATGTCTTTGAATCTTTGAAAGACAGAGAGTCTTGGAACATCTGCAGGATGTTGAACTGTCAGTTATTGTGTCATTTGAACTTTAAGTATGCTTTGAACCTACAGTGGGGCAAAAAAGTATTTAGTCAGCCACCGATTGTGCAAGTTCCCCCACCTAAAATGATGACAGAGGTCAGTAATTTGCACCAGAGGTACACTTCAACTGTGAGAGACAGAATGTGAAAAAAAAAAAATCCATGAATCCACATGGTAGGATTTGTAAAGAATTTATTCGTAAATCAGGGTGGAAAATAAGTATTTGGTCAATAACAAAAATACAACTCAATACTTTGCAACATAACCTTTGTTGGCAATAACAGAGGTCAAACGTTTACTATAGGTCTTTACCAGGTTTGCACACACAGTAGCTGGTATTTTGGCCCATTCCTCCATACAGATCTTCTCGAGAGCAGTGATGTTTTGGGGCTGTCGCCGAGCAACACGGACTTTCAACTCCCGCCACAGATTTTCTATGGGGTTGAGGTCTGGAGACTGGCTAGGCCACTCCAGGACTTTCAAATGCTTCTTACGGAGCCACTCCTTTGTTGCCCGGGCGGTGTGTTTTGGATCATTGTCATGTTGGAAGACCCAGCCTCGTTTCATCTTCAAAGTTCTCACTGATGGAAGGAGGTTTTGGCTCAAAATCTCACGATACATGGCCCCATTCATTCTGTTCTTAACACGGATCAGTCGTCCTGTCCCCTTGGCAGAAAAACAGCCCCATAGCATGATGTTTCCACCCCCATGCTTCACAGTAGGTATGGTGTTCTTGGGATGCAACTCAGTATTCTTCTTCCTCCAAACACGACGAGTTGAGTTTATACCAAAAAGTTCTACTTTGGTTTCATCTGACCACATGACATTCTCCCAATCCTCTGCTGTATCATCCATGTGCTCTCTGGCAAACTTCAGACGGGCCTGGACATGCACTGGCTTCAGCAGCGGAACACGTCTGGCACTGCGGGATTTGATTCCCTGCCGTTGTAGTGTGTTACTGATGGTGACCTTTGTTACTTTGGTCCCAGCTCTCTGCAGGTCATTCACCGGGTCCCCCCGTGTGGTTCTGGGATCTTTGCTCACCGTTCTCATGATCATTTTGACCCCACGGGATGAGATCTTGCGTGGAGCCCCAGATCGAGGGAGATTATCAGTGGTCTTGTATGTCTTCCATTTTCTGATGATTGCTCCCACAGTTGATTTTTTCACACCAAGCTGCTTGCCTATTGTAGATTCACTCTTCCCAGTCTGGTGCAGGTCTACAATACTTTTCCTGGTGTCCTTCGAAAGCTCTTTGGTCTTGGCCATGGCGGAGTTTGGAGTCTGACTGTTTGAGGCTGTGGACAGGTGTCTTTTATACAGATGATGAGTTCAAACAGGTGCCATTCATACAGGTAACGAGTGGGGGACAGAAAAGCTTCTTACAGAAGACGTTACAGGTCTGTGAGAGCCAGAGATCTTCCTTGTTTGAGGTGACCAAATACTTATTTTCCACCCTGATTTACGAATAAATTCTTTACAAATCCTACCATGTGAATTCATGGATTTTTTTTTCACATTCGGTCTCTCACAGTTGAAGTGTACCTCTGGTGCAAATTACTGACCTCTGTCATCATTTTAAGTGGGGGAACTTGCACAATCGGTGGCTGACTAAATACTTTTTTGCCCCACTGTAACCTGATCCATTAAAGTACACCTTTGGGGTGTTCCCTAAAGCTATAAAATACATCAACAACAGTTCTTAGAAAGACACTCTCAGAAGGAGCTGCTGTCAATCTACGGCATGTAGAAACGAGGTACTCCCCTTTGAGAAATAAATGTTTTTATTTTACATACCACAATTAGTGAATCTACAGGGTGGGCCATTTATATGGATACACCGTAATAACATGGGAATGGTTGGTGATATTAAAGTCCTGTTTGTGGCACATTAGTATATGTGAGGGGGCAAACTCCTCAAGATGGGTGGTGACCATGGTGGCCATTTAGAAGTCGTCCATCTTGGATACAACTTTTGTTTTTTCAATAGGAAGAGGGCCATGTGACACATCAATCTTATTGGTAATGTCACAAGAAAAACAATGGTGTGCTCGGTTTCAACGTAACTTTATTCTTTCATGAGTTATTTACAAGTTTCTGACCACTTATAAAATGTGTTCAATGTGCTGCCCATTGTGTTGGATTGCCAATGCAACCCTCTTCTCCCACTCTTCACACACTGATAGCAACACCGCAGGAGAAATGCCAGCACAGGGATCCAGTATCAGTAGTTTCAGGTGCTGCATATCTCGTATCTTCACACCATAGACAACTGCCTTCAGATGACCCCAAAGATAAAAATCTAAGGGGGTCAGATCGGGAGACCTTGGGGGCCATTCAACTGCCCACGACGACCAATACATTTTCCAGGAAACTGTTCATCTAGGAATGCTCGGACCTGGCACCCATAATGTGGTGGTGCACCATCTTGCTGGAAAAACTCAGGGAACGTGCCAGCTTCACTGCACAAAGAGGGAAACACATCATCATGTAGCAATTTCAAATATCCAGTGGCCTTGAGGTTTCCATTGATGAAGAATGGGCCCACTATCGTTGTACCCCATATACCACACCAAACCATCACTTTTGTTGTTCCAACAGTCTTGGAGGGATCCATCCAATGTGGGTTAGTGTCAGACCAATAGCGGTGGTTTTGTTTGTTAACTTCACCATTCATATAAAAGTTTGCCTCATCACTGAACAAAATCTTCTGCGTGAACTGAGGGTCCTGTTCCAATTTTTGTTTTGCCCATTCTGCAAATTCTGTGCACCGATCTGGGTCATCCTCATTGAGATGCTGCAGTAGCTGGAGTTTGTAAGGGTGCCATTTGTGAGTAGCTAATATCCGCAGAAGGGATGTTCGACTAATGCCACTCTCCAGTGACATGCAGCGAGTGCTACGCTGTGGGGTCTTGCTGAATGAAGCTAGGACAGCAACTGATGTTTCTTCATTAGTAACAGTTTTCTTGCGTCCACATTTTGTCAAATCCAACACTGAACCAGTTACACGAAACTTAGCAAGCAGTTTGCTAACTGTAGCATGGGAGATGGGTGGTCTCGTACGGTGTCTTGCATTGAAAACTGCTGCAATGACCTGGTTACTGCGTTCACCAGATATCAACACAATTTCGATCCGCTCCTCACGTGTTAACCTCTTCGACATGTCAATGGCTGTGAACGAAGAGAAACTTGTAAATAACTCATGAACGAATAAAGTTACGTTGAAACCAAGCACACCATTGTTTTTCTTGTGACATTACCAATAAGATTGATGTGTCACATGGCCCTCTTCCTATTGAAAAAACAAAAGTTGTGTCCAAGATGGCCGACTTCTAAATGGCCACCATGGTCACCACCCATCTTGAGGAGTTTGCCCCCTCACATATACTAATGTGCCACAAACAGGACTTTAATATCACCAACCATTCCCATGTTATTACGGTGTATCCATATAAATGGCCCACTCTGTACTTCTACATTAGTGTGAAACCTTTTTCCCTCTTCAAAGCTAAATTAATGTTACTGGCTATTGATTGATGCTATAGTTGATGTGACCCCTATCCTTTCAGAGTTGTGTGGTATTATTTTGCAATTTCTTTTGTCATTTTATGGCATTACATTCGTACATTATAATATTGTAATGGTAATAACACGTCTTTCCAATTTTGGCCCACTGTTAATGTTAATGAGCATTAAGTTTGCACTTTTACATACTATCAACAACCATACAATGGCTCTTTTGAGAAACTGTTATCCAGAATTATATGTTCTCCTGGCTGCAAATGATACTTTATCCCAGGATAAGAAGGAAAAAAACATGTAGCAGGGGAACATGTCTTTTCAAACCCTGCAATGCCAGTCACATACCACATGTCAGTTTTTGGAATATTGAATTGCTCTGCAAAGGAGACAGCTGTGCTGTTTTTTATAATGTACCTTTGAGCCCTGCCCTCTTGAACCAATGTTCACATTACAGGTATTCAAAGACCTGCAGCTAGAAGGCATTTCTTTTTCTGAGAAAAACACACATTCTTGGATATTATGGCATGCAGGAACATGTGCTGCATGTTTTAAGAGACTTATCATTTCTGGTTGAATAAATACAGAACATATCAGTTTAAATGTTACCAGGACAATGATAGTTTTATAGCAGCAGAATAAAGAATGAAAATAGTGCAGTCCATAGCACATAAACAACATAGCTAAAGTGAAAGTGAAAGTGCCACAGGCTCACTTAGTGTGGAACAGACTTAAACTGAATAGCACCAGCTTGGGAATACCATTTCAGAGATGTATAGTAAGGTGTTGAGATTGTGCCAGAGAGAAGAGCAAATTGCACAAATAGATATTTTGTGCAGATAAATCTAAAACAGCTGCAATAAGGTATGGTACAGACAGAAAAATCATTGTACAGTTTCCCAGAAAACAGCAGGAATGAGTTCCTGAAGCATTCCTTATTACAGCCAGGTTAAATAAGCCTGAGGGAGAATGAACTCTGTTTTCACAGCAGCATGAAGTGGAGTGGATGGGATGTATTTTCTATGATTGAGAGCAGTTTTTGCAGTGACTTCCTATTCCTCTTTGACTCCGGCCAATAATGGTTAAAGCCTTGTGAATTAGTTTGTTGATCCTGTTGGCATCTCTGGCAATGGTGTTTAGCTACCATAATGTTTTATTGGATTATATTTGATGGCTTGGGTCCCAGAAAGATTAGCAACCACTGTTGTGGAAGCTAATGGAGTTCCTTATTAATAATTAAATAAATAAATAAATATAAGTGGCACCTTATTGATTGGAGTTGGTTTATTTTGTTCAGCTTAAGCAGGAAGTTCTGATTTAGTTATATTATTGTGGTGAATATTGTATTTAAGCAACAGTTGATGTAAATTTAATTTCATATAAATTTCATATTTAATGTATAATTTTATAACTGTATTTGTATTTACATTGCATGTATATGACAAACTGTATTATTTTTCTTGTTACTGACCCACACACACAGATGAGAGGTCTAATCAAGTTTAATTTCTTTCTTTCTTTTCTTTCTTTTTTTTTGCCTGTCCAGCACTGTAGCAATCAGAATTACTGTCTGAAGGCAAAGACAAATGTCCAACAGATTTATTTTCTTGAGTGGATCATTACAGCTTTTGGTATACTGGTGGATTTTGTTGTCATAGTTTAATCGATCTTTATTATTTATTTATTTATTTAACTTTTACATTTTTGCAGTCAGAATGGACTGGGCTGGGGGACAGGAAAGAGAAAGAAATTGGGAACTGAGTTAACGATGGAGAGAGAAAGAAAACTAGAGGAGAAGAGAGACAGAGAGAAAGGACACTGAAAATCTGTTTAATCACCTGCTGAAAAAAAACAAGAAAAAAGAAAACATCACAAGAGGCAAACCACAGCAACAGCCAACATAAGCACAAGTAACAGTAAATTATAAATATTGAATGTCAAATTCAAATTCAAATTTTATTTGTCACGTACACAGTCATACACAGTACGATATGTAGTGAAATGCTTGGACAACTGCTTGTGACCTAAAGAAAACAAAAAAAGGAAAAGGCTATGAATAAGATAGGAAATAAATATGAAAAATTAAAAAGGGTAAATTTAACTGGGAAAGAATAAGATAAAATATGTAAATTAAAGTTGAAAATAAAATAACTGTACAACAAAATACACAATATAGAACTATATAAGAATGTATGAAGAAATATAAATAAATATATACACAATAACAGCAGCTGTACAAGTATTAACTTGAAATGAAGAATATAATGTCCAGTGTTGTGCAATCCACATTATGTCTTGTGCGGTGCAAATATGCTTAAAGTGATTTAAGTGATGAAGTGAAAACAATGTCCAGAATGTCCAGTGTGTGTGTAAGAACTATATGTGTGGGTCAGTACTGTGTGGTGGTGTGATTGAGAGACCGTATCGCCTGCGGGAAGAAGCTCCTCCTCAGTCTCTCTGTGTTGGTCTTCAGGGAGCGGAATTGCTTTCCTGACCTCAACAGAGAGAACAGTCTGTTGTTGGGATGGCTGAGGTCCTTCACGATCTTCCTGGCCTTGGTCCAGCACCGCCTGCTGTAGATTGAGTGCAGGTCAGGGAGCTCGGAGCGGATGGTGCGCTCAGCTGATCGCACAACCCTCTGTAGAGCTCGTCTGTCCTGCATGGTGCTGTTCCCGAACCAGGTTAAGATGTTTCCCGTCAGGATGCTCTCTATGGTGCACGAGTAAAAGTTCCTGAGCACCTTGGAGGGCAGTTGGAAGTCTCTCAAGCGTCTGAGGTGGTAGAGACGCTGACGGGCCTTTTTCACCATGGTGTTGATGTGACAGGACCATGACAGGTCCTGCGTGATGTGAACTCCGAGGTATTTGAAGCTGTCCACTCTCTCCACTGGGCACTTGTTGATGACAGGGGTCTGGTAGTTCCTCTCCTGCTTAGTGCTGAAGTCCACTATCAGCTCCTTTGTCTTACTGACGTTTAGAAGGAGGTTGTTCCTCTGGCACCAGTTCTCCAGATTCCTAATCTCCTTCAGGTAGGCCGTCTCGTTGTTATCAGAGATCAGGCCCACCACGACGGTGTCGTCAGCAAACTTGATGATGGTGGTGGAGCTGGTAGTGGCCACACAGTCAAAGAGTACAGCAGGGGGCTCAGAACACACCCCTGGGGGGCTCCAGTGCTGAGAGTGGTGGAGGCTGAGACATGTCTGCCCATCCTTACTGCCTGTGGTCTGCCAGTTAGGAAGTTGGAGATCCACTGACACATAGATGAGCTGAGTCCCAGATGCAGCTTGGTGGTGAGTGTGGAGGGAATTATGGTGTTAAATGCAGAGCTGTAGTGTATGAAGAGCATTTTAACATAATTCCCCCTTCTAGTGTCCAAGTGAGTGAGTGATGTGTAGAGGAGATGTGTGGAATGTTGCAGCGGCTGCAGTGATGCGGACGCTGTACCGGTCTGTTGTGGTGAAGAGAGAGCTGAGTGTAAAAGCGAAGCTCTCAATTTACCGGTCGGTCTATGCCCCTACCCTCACCTGTGGTCACAAGCTGTGGGTAGTGACCGAAAGAACGAGAACGCGAATACAAGCGGCGGAAATGGGCTTCCTCCGAAGGGTGGCTGGCCTCTCCTTTAGAGTTCAGCCAACTGGGAGAGCCGCTGCTCCTCCACATTGAAAGGAGCCAGTTTAGGTGGTTAGGGCATCCGACAAGGATGCCCTTTGGTCGCCTCCTGGGCGAGGTTTTCCGGGCATGTCCCATCGGTAGGAGGCCCCAGGGCAGACCCAGGACACGCTAGAGAGATTATATCTCTCGGCTTGCCTGGGAACGCCTTGGTATTCCCCTGGATAAGCTGGAGGAGGTGGCTGGGGAGAGGGAGGTCTGGGCTTCTCTGCTTGGGATGCTGTCCCCGTGACCGGGCCCCGAATAAGTGGAAGAAAATGGATGGATGGATGGATGTTACTGAGCAACATACAAGACTGATAATGCATGATATGTTTAGAGGAAGCAGCCAACCAAGATAGCGTGTGTCTCTGAGTACCTGTTTGTACACACCTGTACATTGCATGTCATGTACATGCAATGTAAATACAAATACTGTTATAAAATGATACATTTAATATGAAATTTATATGAAATTAAATTTACGTCAACTGTTGCTTAAATACAATATTCTTTTTATACAGGTGTGTACAATATTCACCCTCAGAGGAGGAGAAGCGTCTATGTTTTTTTTTTCTGGAATCTGTCCAGGGTGCACCCCACCTATTGCCCTGTGGTAGTTGAAATAGGCTCTGCATGGGGAAGAGAATGGATAGATACTAGAACACCAAGAATACCTGTTGAATCAATTACATTTTTTAAACTTTGATTTACTGACAAACTAAAGTTATTCCCTTGTCTCCTGTGGGACAATACGTTTTAATGTTGATTCGGTTCAGAGAATTCAGAGCTTTAACATGTGGCCACCACTGATTAAATCTACTGGAACATAGATGTTTATTTTATGGGTCTGTGCGCTTTATCACCAGATTAACATTTTTCTGCACCATTTATTTTTTGGTCTTTTCCCAACAGCGTTGCATTTTACTTTTATATTTTTTATGGTTTTTGTAGATTTTTCTGTGGAGGAAAAGGTACATGGCAGGGTGGTGGTTTGTCTTAATTCCTGCTTCATAAATAGAAGTTTTTATTTCTCAGGAGATCTACATTATTAAAAAACTAAACTAACATTTGGTGGAATGCTCTATGAGCATTGCAAGTGTTCTGTTGAATCTCATTTGGCCACAGACAATCTTTAGTCAAGCATCTGTTATAGAAACTGTGGGAATGTGTGTTATCAAAACCAAAGATGCTAATCATAGCCATGAAGACATTAGCATTCAAGGCTAGACAGTTGCAAAATTTGGATTACTTTGCACCATCAGCTGCTGTGCTGTTTGTATCTAAGTACGCTTTTGATTTAACCAACCCATTCCGAAAACTGTCACGGAGCTGGAGCCAACACCCTGTCAAAGAAAGAGACTTGGTTCTTAGAAACGCATAAGAAGAGAATTCCTAGAAGCAGACTCTCAGACTGAGCAATTGTCAAGTTATAACATGTGTTCATAAGATACTCCCTTTTTTGAGCCTTTTAAGTGCACTTGTTTTGTTTTCCTTTTACATAGCAACACCTGTAAATGTCTGTGGACAGTAGAGAGTAAAACGTTGCTTTTTTGTTACTGGCCATGGTTAAATCGATCCCCACCCTGTTGTGTTTTTGGGGTGATTTTATGATACTTTGTTTGTCACTGTGGTGTCTCATTTATACATTATAATATTGTAAAGGTAAGAACAAGTCTGGCTTTTCAACTTTGGGCCCCTCGTTACTGTTAATATTCTATATCATCAAAAGCAACAATGGCTCTTTTGAGAAACACTTTTTCAGAGGTTGAATATATGTCCCCAAGGCTGCAAATGACACTCTCATGGACTAAAGGATTAATGACCTTAGAACATGTCTTCTCAAACCCTGAGATGCCAATCAAATTCCCAAGGATTGGTGTTGGAATACTGAACTCTGAACTTTAAACAGCTATGTGATTTAGACTAATGTAGTCTTTGGGCCTACCCTGCAACCCATTTGAGCTATTCTTTAAGAGTTATTCCAAGAACTGCAGCTGGAAGACAGTGTTATTTCCAGGAAAAGCTTTTTCAATTATTGCATGTTGTGACATGTAGGAATACTTACCTGTGTTTGTCTTCTTTGCTCATGTCTCTTTCTCTCTCTCTCTCTGTTTCTTTTATTATATGCATAATTGTATGGTACAGATTAACACTTTAAATAGTGGGTTAGCCAGACTTTATTTTTGCTCAAGGCATACATGCTGTAATATTCTTTTTGCATTTCCCTCTTGCCATAACGTACATATGAGATGTTACAAGATGTTTGATCCCACTGCTTGTATTAAAGTCCCATCAAAATTTTAAAGGGCATTTTGTTCTGACATTTTGCAAGAGATACATTCTAGACTGCTGGCTCATGTAAAGAGCATATAGTGAGATTAAAGTTTAAAAATTATGATTTATTTATCAAACCACTACAGCTCTGGGTTGACTAAGTAAACACACTTTATTTTAGCATAACATAATTGTCGAACACATGGTAATCAAATACACTTAGCATTGTAAAAAACTATTAGCTATACATAACCAGTTGATGTCAGATTAATAGCTGGACTAAATAAACCAAGAACATTAACATCAATCATCATGCTTCTTGAAAAAAACCCCAAATCTGGCAGCTTGAACAACCATAATTAATGTAAGTACACAGAATTCTTACGTACACATTAATTCTTTTTAACATTAATCTGTTCTATTCAGAGAAATGTGTAGAATTTAAAAATCTGGAAGTTCTTTTTGTGCCTTTTCTACTAATCCACCCACTACTGATTTCAGTGTAAAAACTTCTCATTTCAGCAAGTTAGCTCATGTTTTACTGTCTTGTTTCTGAACTAAGCTCTTCCAAGAAAAGTTGTTTAAAACCATACGGCTCCAAAACGGCCTTCTAAGTAGGGTTTGAGCTGGGAAATTGAAGTGAAAAGATTTAAAAGTAAAAAAACTAAGCCAAAAACTAACCAACAGTAAGTTATGCTTTTTTAAAGCCTACATCTAACTTTATACAAGATATAATCTGTACGTGTAATTCTTTCTGCGAATAGTTTATCTTGTGCCTTTTTCTAAATTTACAGAAAAGGAGCTTTTATAAAGGTCTTGAACAATAACGCCTGTGCCTGCTTATGACTGTCAGTGGCCACTGACATCTAACCAACCATCCACTAAACACTAGAAAATGGGTATAGTAGACAGTGGTGCCAGACAACCCCGTTCCCCATCCTTTTATTGAAATCTGTGCACTAGCACTTGATAGCACCATTTGTGTCAATTTCAGAGGAACCAGAAATCTTATCTGCACTAGTAACTAATTACATTTTGTCACTAAACTGTTATTACTTTCATATAAATTTAGACCCAGTTGCGCGGCATTTCCACTACACCAAAATGCCGTTACACTTTCGTGGAAGACCCAACAAACCTGTAAAACTAAAAGCTGCTCTTGATTGCACCACAAAGGTTGTGGCATGACAGTTCATTATTAAATGTTGTGCAATACTATTGTGCAGCATCTATGATTTGATGCCTAACTGGAATGACTCAGACTCATGCTAAAAAGTGCTTTTTCAAAATGTTTTTAGGATGTTGACATGATTGTGAGATTTTAAATGTGTAACTTTTCTGTGCAATAAGTACCCGTATACCTATGCACATTTGCCTAGCAGTCCTCAGTTGAATACATACTATACTACTATACACGGATCCATGCTAATACCGGTATAGTTGTGGTCTTAAGTGGAAATAATCTCACACCTCCACTTAAGCCAGACAAATGAGGTATGATGAATGAACAAAAGAATATGCCAGACAAAATAAGGTGACAGACAGAAAGAGAATGATCTGGTACTGGTTGTAAATAGGTGTGAATTACAGATATGTGTGCATGCTCTTACAAATCCAAAATATGAAAACATGACCATTTATCTAAATGGATATTTTAAGATCCAGTATTTGAAGTCTATACAGTTTAGGCTATGCTCGTTTAAAAAAAATGGAGATTGGTTTGTTAAGATGAATACACAGAAAATAGATGGAGAGGCAACTTGTCTGAGGATCTATGTTGCTTGCGAATATTGAGACAAGTGAGATAGATCTGAATTTTCTAATCCTCTCTTGCCCAGTTTTAATGAGCTCATATGAATTATAGCTTCAGTTTCCTGTTTTTAGCTGGCAGGTGTGGTCCTCTGCAGCTGTAGCTCATCTACTTTAAAGTTTCTTGTGCATTCACAGATGCTGTTTTGCATATTCTGGTTGTGATGGGTGAAAATTTGAGTTATTTTTCTTTCCTATTAGTTCAAAACAGATTGTTAGTCTCCTCTAACCTCTGGGATCAATGGGACATTTTCACCCAGTGAACTGACACTTGCTGGCCAACTTTCCTTTTCCAGACCATTCTGTGTAAACCCTGGTGATCGTTCTGTTGGAAATCTCAAGACCGGCCGACATGCCATGAATTACCATACCAGATTAAAAGTCACTTAAATAATGTGTTTCTTCCTTATTTTGATGCTTTGTTTGAACTTCGGCAGATCATCTTCAACATGTCTACATGTCTAAATACACTGAGTTGCGATTGTGTGATTATTTACATTAAAGAACAGTTGCAAAGACATCTCTAGTAAAGTGACCAATGAGCATTTGCACAGGGAAACTGACCAACAGTTGTTTATAATCAGCTGAAAAACCTATGACACTTTTGGAAGGTCAGAGAAGAAGCATGATTGGTAAGTTCTTAGCTGTTGAGCTGGCAGCTAAACTATGGTTAAGTTAGAAGATACAACTAAGTTATGTTTTGCTAAACAATTTTTTTATTGATGAGGGAAATATGTTGAGGATTAAATATTATTCGAAATGTCTTGACGTGTGCTTAATCACTGGGTAAGAAAAATCCCAGAAAGTTGATTCCGTTCATCTGCATGTGGCGTTTTCCGTGGGAGAAACGTTTCATCATTCATTGAACTGAATTCTTCAGTCTCAGCTGACTGCATCTTTTCCCAGCCTTGTAAACAGCACAATTGCACAAGCACCGAAACTAGCACTATTGACTAACAACTGGCCATGAGGTCAATCTTAAGTGACTTCAGGAGAAACCTGCACTCCACTGAAATTGAAGAAGTGTGCACCATGTGCAGATAAATGGAATCAACTTTCTTGGATATCATTTGTAAAGTAGGAAAGAAAGTCATTACCTCATGATATAAATGATCCTGCTCTAATTTGGCACCATCTACAAAAGAGGCAAATTATAGCAAAGAACTGTGTTTATGTCCATTGGTGTATATATGCATGAAAGTTGAAGAGAAAGTGCCTCTGTAAGAAAAAAGGTGAAGGACTGTGAATCAAGACACACAGTGGGGCGTGGTACAGAGGGTGGGTACAAGTTCAGGATTGCCTCTGTCCCAGCCCAGGTCTATGTATGTATTAAGAGCTCGCCTCAGCTTCACAGGCACTCAGGAGACCCTACAAGCTGTGTGTGCGTTTCTGTGTCATTTCTCAAAGTCATCAACCTGTGACAAGAAGACATGGGCAGACAAAAGGAGTATCTGGGTAAACTGTCCCGCTTCTTCCAGATCCGCAACCTGCTGCTTCGTCAAGCCTTAGCAGAGTGTCTTGGCACGCTCATCCTTGTAGTAAGTGTGTGTGTGTGTGTGTGTAGTTCTGCGTGAGAGAGTAAACATGCACTAACAATTCACTGAGTAATTAATAAATTAATACATGGAAGCACAGTTTTTACTCATGTTTCAAAGGTAACTAACAGAGAACTGAGATAGGATAGGACTGATAGGACCTGGTTAGACTTGGTTAGAGGCAGGTGAGACACGGTATTTATCCAGAGAGGGACTGCTTTTTTTTTGTTTTGTTTTTTAAAGGCTGACATCTGTGTGTATCAACTGATTAGCTGGACAGGAGAATGCAAATGGTCTTTAACAGTCAGATCCTTACCACATTCTTATAAATTACTGTGCCAAGTTCGGGCTACAGTTTTTTCCCCGCATGACGATGCTGCAGGATTTCTTAGTTTTTCCATGATAATCCGATCTCTAATTAGAAATATGACTAAAAAAATGAAACACTGCAATCTCATCAACTCACTGTAAAAAGGAAACTGGCTGGCTCTCTGCTCTTTCTGGCTCTTGGAGGGTCTTAGAAAAATGCATACACTATCGGTCTTAGAGCCACAAATCGACCACGCCCAAAAAAGTGCTATAAAAAATTTATATATTAATATTTTTTTCCACTTTAAATTAGCCAATCTTTTAGACCTACTTCTCCTTGAAATATTCATGTCAAGTTTTAATTACATTTCGCGGATTTTAACCCTTTATATCCCGGTTTCGTCACATGAGCGCACTGCTTTTTTTGCCCCAAAAAACAAAAAACTTGAATATTTTCCAAAAAAAACATTTGAGGTAATATTCAATTGTTATTATAATTAGGCCTTTAGATGGACTAAAGATTGGCACCAAGAGTTATTTCGATCGCCTTTTGTTTTTTTTCCAGGAGCGCATTTCATAAAATGCACACTATCGACCACGCCCAAAAAGTGCTATAAAAATTTTTTATATTAATATTTTATTCCACTTTAAATTAGCCAATCTTTTAGACCTACTTCTCCTTGAAATATTCATGTCAAGTTTTAATTACATTTCGCGGATTTTAACCCTTTATATCCCGGTTTCGTCACATGAGCGCACTGCTTTTTTTGCCCCAAAAACATAAAACATAAAACATAAAATATTTTCCAAAAAAAACATTTGAAGTAATATTTTATTGTTATTATAATTAGGCCTTTAGATGGACAAAATATTGGCACCAACATTAATTTCGATCCAGTTTTAATTTTTTTTCCAGAAGCCAAAAATGTCCCCAGGCGGCGCTGCTGCTCCTGCTCCCCCGGGGAGGAGTGCCTCTGCCGCGGGTGTGTTTCGCGCAGCGCCGGAGCATATGGTTCGGTTCCCGTGTCTGCAGCACACACTTCCGCTACCACGTGAAAACAAATACGTCATTTCCTGTTGATTAAAAAAAATTAATGCACCCTCAAATGATCCTAAGGTCAGAAAATGGTCCGGAACGAGCAGCGGGCCAAGCTGCTGCTGTACGCGGGAAATTAGTCTGCCTTTTCCGGGTATCTGTCTCGAGCAGGCCGCTGGAGAACATGTGTATGTTCCAGCAGGCGTCACATGTGGAGCAAGGGCGCCACCCGGTGGACAAATAAAAAAATTACAACTCTAAGGCCAGTACTGCAAGCGGAAGCGGAAACATAACCGATCACGATCGATTTGACCGTAATTTTTTTGCCGTGAAAAATAGCGTTTATAATGGGTTTCAATGGGGCACAAATCGACCACTAGGACCAATAGCGTAAGTTTATCGCTAGCTTAGCCACTGAAGCTAATTTCCGGAAGTCATACTGAAATTTTAACAGTAAATGTGACCGAACTTTTTTTTGCAGACTTTCGCTATATTCCATTCAACACTGTGCAAATGGCGTGTAATCGAAATTTGAAAATAGCCACAAATCGACCCAAGACTCTCCAGGGGTTTTAAGTTCATTTAAGATTCTTTTTTTAAAAATACAATAAACAAAGTAAAATTGTAAACAACACATCAACATTAATAAATGATAAAACAAAATAAATGTTTTTTACTATCAGGAATAGGTGGGTCTCTTCTCTCTATTCATTCAGGATGAGGACCAGATGAACGGCCTGATGTGGCTATGTGAAGTCTTAACAGTCATTGGCATAGCCACATCAGGCCCGGAGTGAAAGTCCCAACATTTTATTTGCTTCTGTCGGCTGACACGGCGTAAAAACATCTTGACACGAGCTCAAGGCAGTTTACATATAATGCACCTGGACAAGTGCTTAAAGTGGCCTCGGCTGCTTGAGTCGGTGAAGTTGTAGGTTTATAAAAATTCTCCTCAGATATCAGGCATTAGACGTGGCATATTTCAGTGTTAAATTCGGCGCAATTTGCAATAAATCACATAATGCAAACTTTAGTGAATGGTGTTTGTATTACTGATTGGGTATTTATGAAATAAAATATTTATTTTTATGTCATTTCAAAGTAAAAGCCATTTAGAGCATCACACATTATTTAATAAACAGGAGTAATATGGAAGTCCAAATCTCAATGCGCCTGGGTTTGAGCAGTACATAGTGTCACTACTGATGGCACAGGAGAAGGTGTGGTGCAGTTATTCATCAGGGGATACACGTCAGTAATAACATTATTGGGTAGCTGAAACTGGTATTGTGCAAAAGTCAATCAATCATGAAAATGAATCATATCACAGAAATACATTTGCGAACACAATTTTACAGGCATAAATAATATTTTTGCACATATAAAGTGATTCCCTAAGAGCTGAAATCTTGTCATATCTGAGCATGTGGGCAGTGTATAGGGCTGTTTGATATAACGATATATATTGGATGACGATATAAAAACGTCTATCGTTTCATTTTACACTATTGTTTGTTTCATGGTGTCGCAAAATAAACTGTTTACGGCAATATTTTTTCATCGTTTTTATGGTCACTGTAGTGGCTATATTAATTTCTTAAAGTTCTCTGTTTCTCTTATATTTTATATAACCACACTACGGAAGGACAAGCGCCTGTTTTTATGCGTTGTGGTTAGCAACAACGACGGTAACAGCATTGCGTCCGCTTGTTTATGTTCCACATAAACCTTTCACAATAAAGCTCAAGATCCTGTTGAGACTTTTCAAAATAAACTGAATCACGTGAAAGAGCAGATTATTTACGGATGAGAATTAAAAAAAGAGCCGCCAGGTGCTAAAAAAAATAAACCTTAGACTCAAACGTTAGAACAGGCTTTTCCCCGCAGCACGCCGTGTAATAAATACTCACAAAGAAAACGGCGGACTTTACAACTTATGTCTAAAAATGTATAGTTTCATGCATCGGTTAAAACACTCGACTCCAGCTACATGACACGCAGCAGGAAACACTTCCCGCAAGACGAGCTGCCCGAGATTCACCGAATTTACAGAAAATGTTACATTTTTGTGATTTATATCATTATCGGGATAGAATTCTTATATCGGGAAATGAGATTTTGGTCATATCGCACAGCCCTGGCAGTGTATGTTAAATAGAGGACAAAATAAGTGACAGGCCTAAAAATCCGTAGCCGGCACATGAGAAAGGGTCTAAGTGTAAGGGTGGAAGCGTAGGTAGGCACCGATGTGGATGTCTACAGCCATCTGTAAAATACTGTCCATGCTCTGTCATGGTTTGGGGCTGCAAGCCTTTGGTTCCTGGGATCTAATCAGTAATACATCCAGCACCATCATTTTAAACACGGGGTCCCCGCAGGGATGTGTGCTGAGCCCCCTCCTCTTCACTCTGCTGACCCATGACTGCACTCCATCACACAGCTCCAACCTCTTCATCAAGTTTGCGGACGACACAACGGTGGTGGGTCTCATTAGCAACAGGGATGAGACCGACTACAGAAGTGAGGTGAGACGCCTGGCCACGTGGTGTGCTGACAACAATCTCTCTCTGAATGTGGAGAAGACGAAGGAGATTGTTGTGGACTTCAGGAGAATGCACACCCAACATGCTCCTCTGACCATTGACGGAGCGTCTGTGGAGAGAGTGAGCAGCACCAAGTTCTTGGGTGTGCACATCACAGAGGATCTCTCCTGGACGTACAACACCACAGCACTGGCCAAGAAATCACAGCAGCGTCTCTTCTTTCTCCGCAAACTAAGAAGAGCAGGAGCTCCAGCCCCCATCATGTACACTTTCTACAGAGGCACCATCGAGAGCATCCTGTCGAGCTGCATCACTGTGTGGTTTGGAGCCTGCAATGCGTCCTGCCATAGAACCCTCCAACGCATAGTGAGAGCTGCAGAGAGGATCATTGGTGTCTCTCTCCCCTCCCTCCAGGACATTTACAGCACCCGTCTCACTAAAAAAGCCCTTTGCATAGCGGCTGATCCCACGCACCCAATGCAAAGCTTCTTCAAGCTGCTGCCGTCAGGGAGGAGACTGCGGAGTCTCCAGGCCAGGACCAGCAGACTGAAGGACAGCTTCATCCATCAGGCTGTCAGGAAGCTAAACTCCCTCCCGATTCTGCCCCCCTCTCCCCTCTTCTCCACCACGGTCTCACTGAACTCTGTCACACACACACACACACACACTCACTCTCTGACGCACTCACTGGCCTGCTCCAGTCACTTTGTGGAGCATTGGACTGCCATTACCTCATAAGACTTTGTTGTTACACTATCTCTTATCTCTTACCGTATACTACTAAATCTCCATTTGCACTATTTGCCTATTTTGCACCACTATGCCTTCTTACTTGAATATTGTATATTGTATATTGCATAGCTTTTTTTTTTTTTTGTTATACGTAAAATTGTATTGTATTTATTTAAATTTTTACTTTTTAATTATTTTATTTGCATTTTTCTAATCACTAGGGTTTGAGAGTAACGCAATTTCTATTCTGTGTATGTCCTGTACATGTGGCAGAATTGACAAATAAAGTTGACTTGACTTGACTTGACTTGATCTTGTCAAACCTATGATTATATAACTGTCAATATATCAGTATATCAACTGTTTCAACAACAGAAACAACCATAATGTTGTGTACTTTGTTGTGTAACTTACTAGGATCCAGCTGAACTTGCTTTTCTACTCTTTCTTCAGATGTTTGGCTGTGGTGCTGTGGCCCAGCGGGTGTTGAGCGGTGGTTCCCATGGCTTGTTCCTTACTGTCAACTTTGCCTTTGGCTTTGCTGCCATGTTAGGCATCTTGGTCTGTGGCCAAGTGTCAGGTAATCAATCAGATTTATGGAAGTGTATGATATAATCAGCTATGGGTGTGCGTGTGTGTGTTTGTGTGTGTGGCTTTACTTTAGGCAAGGCTGTAATTTTGTGTGATTATGGACTGCACACACTGACATAATGTCAACATCTGCATTTGCAGGCGGCCATCTCAACCCAGCAGTAACTTTTGCCTTGTGTCTGCTTGGAAGAGAGCGCTGGAGAAAGTTTCCCATGTACTTCCTCTTTCAGACAATTGGTGCTTTTTTTGGTTCCGCTATTATTTTTGGCATGTACTATGGTAAGTGAAGACTTCCAGTGGTGAGTCAGAATTATCTTGTTTTTTTTTAAGAAAAAAAAAATCCATGGTACATTTCATTGTTTGTATCCCTCTAGATGCTCTGTTGCTCCGTCCTGGAAGTTTTAATTTTACTAGCATTAACAACACGGCTGGCATATTTTCAACTTACCCTGCGAGGCATCTCACACTTGTCAATGGTTTCTTTGATCAGGTGCTCTTTTGAAACTCAAACATGTATCATACACATAATTTCAACTCTGAAATAATAAATGATATATCCCATTATTCCTTCTTACTTGTACCCCTCCTCAACACAGATTATTGGCACAACAGCGCTCATAGTTTGTGTTCTGGCCATTGTGGATCCTTACAACAACCCTATCCCCCAAGGGCTGGAAGCCTTCACTGTGGGATTTGTGGTTCTTGTCATTGGATTGTCCATGGGCTTTAATTCTGGCTATGCAGTCAATCCTGCCAGAGACTTTGGACCACGTCTTTTCACCTCTATGTCTGGGTGGGGGGGTGCTGTTTTCACGTAAGTAGACAGATTTTATGCATTTTTCCTTCACATTGCCCTTCCACTGCTCTCTGTTTGTTAACCCTTTTTATCTGGCAATAAGTGTGATCCTGTCTGCCCGCAGGGCTAGAGACTGCTGGTTCCTGGTCCCTATTTTTGCCCCATTCCTTGGTTCCATTCTTGGCGTAGTGATTTACCAGTTGATGGTTGGTTTCCACACAGAGGGAGAAGCACGTGACAAGAAACAGGGGACAGTCCAGGAGAACCTCCAACTTGCCAATGTTGCTTCCTCAAACAACTCTAAAGAGGCTACCAAAGAAATTTACTGAGGGTCTTGCAGAAATACAGCTAGTCACTGCATTTGGGAATGCACAGTATAACAGCAGCATGTTTATTTCCTGCCATTTTTCTCAAGTTATCTCTGTCTGTTTGGATTTTTCCCCAGATAGTTATCAGGTCTTGTTACTGTATCGGAGTTTTGAAAAATGACTGTGTAAGTAGAAAAGCAAATTCAGAAACACAGAATTACATTAATTCTTTTATGAGATGATTTTGTATTTGATCCTCTATAAAACTTCAGTTTTTACACTACTTTATGTTTAATGTTTTTTTTTTTAGATAGGTAGTGTATGCATATATATATATATATATATATATATATATATATATATATTCAGACAGACCTTTCTCTATTAGTTTCTGTGCTTTTTTGTGCTTTTTTTTTGCCTATTTCAATGTTAATCTGCTTGAAAATAGTAAAGTATATTTCGTTTAAAGTTCATAACAGCCAGCAACATATTTTAGTGCAGACTGTGTTAGCTGTGTTCTCAGGTGTTGACAGATTGTGGTGAGATTATAATCTGCCACTGCCACCTTTTCTCTGAAACCAGCTAGAGCTGCTATGATTTTAAAACTGAACTTTTTTCCCTGAAAAAATGATTTTAATGTCATTCAACACTATCAAGTACTTTTAATTTCATGCTTGAAACAACATTTATGTTCTATGTGCAGAAACATATTCCATATGGTTTTTAATATCTTATATGTGGGTGTATTCACTGAGGTGTACCAGATTGGAGAGTGAATATTTTGTAAGTAGGATAAGGGGAAAAACTTTTGCATTTATAAAATAAAGTTCTGTTTTGTTTTTTTAGTGCTGTTTACTGTTGGTTGTGCAGCTTGACACTGCTTTCTCATGTTTGTCACAAATGGATAAAGGTCACTCTTTCGAGGATGCCAATGTTCACATTTTGGACAGAGAGGACAGATGGTTTGAAAGAGGAGTGAAAGAAGCCATCTATGTCCACTGTGAGCGACCATCTTTGAACAGAGGCGGTGGTTTACGACACCAACTGTCTGCCATCTATAATCCAGTTTTGAGTTCCCTCCCCAGAGGCCTTAACGCCCACTCACATCCTGGGCCATCTGACCTCAGGAATTCGCATGATAAGGTGGGGCCAGGTTTCAAAATGAGCTCACCCGAAACCCTGGCTGATTGGGACCCACACCCAGTTTCACACCTTGGCTCAGGCGATTAGAGGATCATCAGGGGATCCTTTTGTCCCTCTGTGGGGGGATACTCCCACTAGGTTTAAATATGGTACTCCCCACCATTTGACCTTAGAACTTAAGAAGCTTCTCGGATGAGAGGTGAAACGTCTTCAAGCAACTTAAAGAAGTCCAGACGCTTTTCTTTGCAAGCTCCTTTGACTGGTACAACTGCGATTACAGGGTGACAGTTTTGAATCAAAATCTGGAAAATAATGTTACTAAAGCTTTGAAATGTAATATGATCTAGTATTACACCCTTTGGATCCCTTTGGACTCGCCCCTACTTGTTAAAGGTGTCACTGAAATTAGGACGGCTGCTGACACCGAGACGCTTAATTTGAACATCGCATCAGATGAAGCTTATCTGCATATGTTTAATGTACCTGCTGTAGCTTTACTGCATATTTTCGCGGTGTAAAACAAAAAACGGTGGATGTGAGCTTTTACAACGTTCGTTTTTCTTCATGTTGGAGCTTGTTGAACCGGTGGCTTGATGAAAGACTTACGCAAGCTTTTTGCCAGTAAAGATTTTAAGGGTGATTACTCGAACAAGAGTTGCCGTTTTGGCCCATTTTGTTTCCACTCACCCACCTCTTTGCCTCTAGCTGTGTGTGTGTGCACGAGCTCATCGTTAAACAATGACATCATCTTCACTGCTGTTGCTGTGACTGGGACTGAGGGCTGCCTGGACCCAGTGATGTCATACTTGTTATTCACACGTGTGCTCCTAGATACGTTTGCACTGCAGATCTATTTTTAGTCAAAAATGTGGGTGACAAGTGAGCGCAAGAGATTCTCGAAAATGTCTTTTCAATCTTGTTTTAATTACAACATTTGTACAAAACAAGTCAGAAAATAAATCAAATGCTTGTAATAGCATATGAATACTCAGTTATTTGCCATCTTTGTTTTTCTTATTCTTTGCCTTTTAAGAATTTGCATTTACTTGCCATTTATCAACAAGATATGTGGATACCCAGTTTTTATCCAAGTGTAAGGGAGAGAAAATGAGGGCAAATCTGTTCTTGCAGAGAAAGTATTCTGGCTGTCAGTGTGATCCAGTGGGCTCGTCCATTTACTTTCAACAGGTCTTAGCATGCTAAGGCCTGTTGAAAGTAGCATGTCACCCTGCATGCTTAGCATGCTAAGGCCTGTTGAAAGTAAATGGACGAACCCACTGGATCACACTGACAGCCAGAATACTTTCAGAACAGATTTGCCCTCATTTTCTCGCCTGCAGGTCACCCTGCATGCTTAGCATGCTAAGGCCTGTTGAAAGTAAATGGACGAACCCACTGGATCACACTGACAGCCACCCTGCAAGTGCACCTGTATCTCGTCCAAACATGCAGGGTCACCCTGCATGTTTGGACGAGATTACCCTGGAAAGTCCCTCTTAAACACGAATACAGTTTTCTGTCCACCAAAGCTGTTCGTACCATGTCATTTTTTCCCTCTTTCATGCTTAATGCTTAGCATGCAGGTCACCGTCACCCTGCATGCAGGTCACCCTTGCATGCACCCGTGCATGCTAAGCATGCTTAGCATGCGGACCTGCAGGTCACCCTGCATGCTTATAAAAATATAAAAATATTTATATTAACAATGGATTACATTACAATAAAGAAATGGAAATGTGTCTATCTGCACTTCCCTTTCAGTGTCAATTCCCATTATATGAAGCAATTGGAGAAACAGGTTTAAACACACTTCACTCCCTGTTTAGCACTAAATGGGAACATGAAAAGGTTACAGTTAGTTGGCCAACATATTCAAGTATTTACCAACTTGAATGATATTAGTACCTAGGATGAGGTAGATCCCAACCTGATTCCAGACAGGATGCTAAACTAATAATTGAAGAACATGAAATAAATGCTTCAAATTTCAGCAAAGGTACTGTAGTAAAACTGAAAAACAGTGTATTAGAATGAATAACAACTAATACAAGTGCAATAGGTCTTATCTATTCTAGTACATACAGCACTTTTTGCACTTTTTAAACTGTTTAAGTTTAGTGGCAGCAGGATATACGTGACTTGAAAAAACCACATGGTCCTTTAAAACTGTGATACAAACAGCACTTACCAACATTGTGACTGTGCACACATGCTTTCCATCATAAAGTGGCTCGCTAGTTATAGTTTGCGTCCAGGTGGATTCAATAAAACCGTTATATGCATAAACTGTATTTGTTATGCAACTGCATGAGAATTCATTTGGTTCATATTTCATAGGCATGTACACATACAAATTAGTGTTGCTGTATAGACCATGCTGCTATTTTCTTTTTTCCAGAAAAGACCATGCTGCTATTTTCTTTTTTCCACTTCTGTATAATAGGTGTTTAATACCTGGAACCTGAGGGGACATGATGTTATAAATATGAAACTTTAAACATTCCCCGACTGAAAGTTTCTTTTGTTTTTATTATGAGAGAGCACACTCCTGAGAGTCTGTCGCTACATGCAGCATCGGTTAGATAACAAAGCATGTGCGTCTCTGCTTGTTAAGTGGTGGAACAGAAACAAAAAAACCCATTTACTTTCTGCATTTTTTTTGGGTGGGCTGAGCCCATTCCTTTACACAGATTCCTAAAAGCTTGATCTGGTTTGCTTAATCCATCATTAATACAAGCTTCAACAATGTACTCGGGGTGGTGCACAACTGATAGAAAGTAGGAATAGCCCAGTTGTCAAACACACCCTCCCAACTGTGCAGCTTACATATGCTATGTTGCTGAGGGCAGAAAGATTATTATTTAATAATCGTATATAAGTATATATGAGTCATAATTCTACCTAGTGATTCACAGCTCAACTTTATTCATGCAGTATACATTTTTTAATGAACTGAGTTTTAGCTGTAAATATTTCTCAGTTATTTCAGACTCCACTGCCTTTACTAAAAAGTTTTGATGGGAAGACATGCTGGGAAGATGGAAAATCCATGAAAACTCGTTGATGTCAACTACAGAACAATATATTTTTCAACAAGTGTCTTATCGAGTATTTCAATAGGGGCATTTAAATGATGTTGTGCAAAGTAAAATTATAGCACTGCAAATGGGGAAGGAGAGCAGAGAATAACATCGGGACTTTTGATATTAGCTAAAGGCCTGAAAGACGAAGTTCTGATGGTGAGGAGTTTGTGCTTTTAAAAAGACTTAAACCTTATTATCAGTTATGTTTAAAATGTGTAATCATATGTAATATGAGTGCATGAAAAAGCTGGACCACTGGAAATGATTGATAAATAATTAATTCTATAAATGAATGTTCTTGTTTTGTACAGTGGCCCTGTCTACTCAGTTTGTGAGGACCCGTGGTTATTGGGGTTCTCTCTCTCTTTTTCCATGCTTATAGACATACAAGCTCAAACAGTTCTCAGCTAATATGAGATTATAGCTTAAGTTCAAATAAATGTGTGCAGTTGCTGTCCATGGTGCTGATCAAAAGCTGAAATGGTGTTACTGACATTTCTTATTCTGTGTGTGTGTGTGTGTGTGTGTGTGTGTGTGTGTGTGTGTGTGTGTGTGTGTGTGTGTGTGTGTGTGTGTGTGTGTGTGCTCCTCCTACACACACACACAAACACACACACACACACACTCACTCACACACACACAGAGTGTTTGCTTTGGTACTATGTTGTGTTAAGGTTCTAAAAATTTTTTGCCCCAGGGTATATCGCAACGCTGTTAGCAAAAGGGAGTGATAGAGTCCTTTATTTAACATACGTACCAGTTAATGTATGTTGATGTTTGTCTATGTAAGGGACTTGAATGAACAATTAGTGTAAAGTTTTTACCTCTTTCAGTATAAATACATTTACTTTTCCACCAGTAGATGGCAACAGGTGTATAGAAAACAAAGCAAAGGGTTTTTTTTGTGTTTGTAGAGAAGGTTCAGCAATGTTTTAATTTAAAGTGTCTGAGTGTTTTTGAGAGAAATCTCATGGGATTCAATATATATGTGGTGTGGAATAAATGATGCATTCCATGCATGTACTAATTGGCTGAAGGTTTGGAGGCTTTTACTAAGCTTTATGTATCTGGTCCTGTGAAAACATCAAAGTGCCTTATTAATTTTCAGTGTGTTTAGAAAGCACTTTTAAAATGACATAGAGTGATAAGTGTGTGGTTTAACTTTGACCCAGTGTTTTGTGTTTTTGGACATTTGTGATCTTATTAATGAATTGTTTCGGCTTTGAGCAATTGACTTGTTTGTAGATTCTATTAATTATCTTTGCTTTCTTTGTCTTATTACATTTTTTTCATTTCCTGTTAATCCTCTACTATGTTATTTGAGATTTCCAGTAAAAAAAAAAACAGGTTGACCAAAGTTCTTGTTCCCTTAGTCTTGTCTCTGTACTTCTTCCATTAGTATCTTCTGTCATGGTTTTGGGACATTTGAACCAGCATTTCAGAGTTTTCTTCTGTTTTTGTTGATTGTTATGTATTATTATTTAAGGTTCATTAGTTAGTCTTGAGTTTATTCTATGTTCTGAGTTCCTTGTATCCACTGTTTAGTTTCTTGTCTGTTAGAGTCCCCTTGTATCTTGGTGTCTCCTCTGTGCTGTCAGAATATGTCTGTCGTGTCATCTGTGTTTACGTCTCTTGCTTCCTCGTTCTCGGACCCCAGTCATGCCTTTCTGCTTCCCTCCTTGTTTGTCCTGTTTGTCATGTGTATTCATCTATGTCTCCCCAGCCCGTAATGTCACTCTTCTTACTTGTCCCTCTCTGTTTCTCTCTCCCCCTTTTCCTTTTTCTTCTGTGATTTCCATCTTTCCCTTTTTTTGTCTCCTTCCTTTGTTTTCCTAGTCAATCCTGTTCTCATGTGCTTTCCTCCTTCCTTCCTTGCCATGTGTCTAACAGTGTATTTTAGTTTGAGTCGTGGTGTTTCCAGTTTTATTTTGACAGTCTCTTCTCTTGTGTTCCCGTTTTGCTTCCCCTATGTCCTTGTTTCTATTCGTCCCAGCTGTGTTTCCATGTGTTTCCACTCCCCTCGTCACCCCTCTATGTATTTAGTGTGTGCGTTTTCTATTATTCATGTTGGGTTGCCTGTTTACCTTGTATCATGTTCCAGGTATTCGTGGCTCTCAGGTACAGGTTTTCATTTCTAGTTTTAGTTTACCCAGTTTAGGTGATTGCTTTGCCTTGGACGGCCTTTGCCCTTCGTTTTGTATTTTTTCACCAGCCTTATTAAATGGCTCACCTTCCGTTAAAATTAAATTTTGTTCCATGTGTCTGTTTTTACGCTCCATCCCTCTAACTCCACACAGTCTGCAGCGTCAGACTGTGACATCTCCAATGATAAGTCTGCCATATTATGTCTCCATTCTTGTTTACCTTCACTCTCCCCAGCCCATCTTGTGTTTCTCTCTCTGTGTCTGTCTCTTGGCTCTTTCTGCCATGTGTTCATTTTTCTCTTCCTGCATCAAGTCGGTGTCTAGAGTCCGGGTCTCGATTGTCCATTCTTCCTTTGTGTTTCCTGATCTTAGCGTTATTCTCATTTTGGGTTCCAGTGAGTTTGTGTTTGTAATTTTCCTTTTGTATTTATGTTTTGTTTATTTCCACCTCCTGGGCCCTATTTCAGGAAGCCGGTTTAGAAAACTTAGAGTGAAAAACGATACTCAGGGTTGAGTAACCCCGAACTGTCCAACTCGGAATATTCGGTTTCAGAAAGGCTGATAACAATTAGTTCAATCAACGCGGAGTTGCTTTAACCCCAAGTGAAGCGCGCGCACGAGGATACATAAAGCCCTGATAAGCGGAGCACAGAGTAAGCGAGTCACCATGGAGACGGAGGGAAAGAAGGCGCGGTCAATGTATTTTACAGCGCTTGAGGCCGAAATTCTGATGGCAGCATATGCCGATAACATGCAAATTTTGCAGAAAAAAAGGTAACACAGCCTCAGCTGCAAAAGAAAGGGAGCATGCATGGCAAAACAAAGCCGACAGAGTCAATGCGTGAGTGTTAATATAAACATTGATCTAGGGATTTCCACCCATTTAACACGTTATTTTATCATATGTTATTTTATTTGTTATTTTATACATTTTATGTTGTGATGTGATGTGAGCGCAGGTGGAACCCAACAGGCCCCAAACGTTCCTGGCAGCAAGTAAAAATGAAATATAAAAATATAGTCCAAACAGGTAAGGTGTAATTGTATTATGAGCCATAGTGCTTGGTCTGTTTGTCCGATGTAAATCGATTGCAGTTAGAGGCTACATTAATTTCCTTTCTGTAAGCACTTATTGAAATTATCTGAGCACATTACAAGTACATATTTGCTTACTCTGTATGCTCAAATGTGACCCGTTATAGCCAACAGAAAAAAAGCGGAGGCCCGAAAAACAGGTGGGGGTCCTCCACCACCACCACTCACAGAGGCTGAGCAGTTGGCCCTCAGCCAAAACAGTGGGCGCCCTGTGGCCGAAGGCATCTCTGTGGGGACATCCTCTGAGTCAATAACCCCGCAAGACACAAGTGCCTACATAGTGGGTAAATGCAAAATAATACATGATGTGCATACATCCTTTCTTCACAGTCACCTTTGCAGTGCTGCTCATTCATTTGATAAACTCTTCACCATAATGAATTTGTTTGTAGTGAAGTTATTTTCCTACTGATTTTGCCTTCCCTCAGTCTTGGTTGTCTTTGAGAGCATAATGACAATGAAGTGTAAGCTGAGTGCTATATGTTTGTTAATTGCCATTTGGTCCCTTGTAAGTTATAAGTGACCTGTATAAACCTCATATTCTATCAGTTGATGGTGGTGGTGTACTGCATCTGGTGCAGCCTCCTGTTGAGCCAGACCAACATGCAGTTGTGAGTAATACTCCACAGATTATATGAGTTTACAGTAGAACAGCAATGTTGTTTATTTCTTTACTGCAGGAAAATAATGAAGAAACATTGACAGCTGTTACAGAGGAGGAAGCAACAGAGACACTTTATGAGGTTTACATCTTTTAATACTTTGTGTACAGGAAATACAGGCGACCAATAAAGCCAGTTGAACAGAAAATCTGTTTATTCGTCTTTCAACATGTTGAGGTGATGGGTCAAAAGAAATGATTGTGACATATGGTGTCTCTGACTGCGCTTCCATCTTGTATGTCCGTGGGAGGGTCAGGATGTTCATGGTTTGGATCACTGCTGATGTTTGGTTCAGAAGGACAGTGTTCTCCTCTAATTGTGGCAATGTTGTGAAGAATCACACATGCCACAATAATGTCACATGCCCTTTCTGGGGTGACCCTGAGTCTTTGCAGGCACTGGAACCGGGCCTTAAGCATTCCGATAGTCATTTCAATTCTGGCTCTTGTCCTGCAATTAGCCAGATTATATCGCTGCTGTGGGCCCGGTTCAGGGTCAGGGTAAGGGGTAAGCAAATAGGGTAAACATGGATACCCCCTATCACCAAGCAAGTAGCCAGTGAACTCTCCTAAGACAGAAGGATACACTTCAGTTCAAATGTCCCTGTAGCAATTGGTCTTTATATATTTTAAAGTATTTTCAACTCACCATGTCCAAATTTTGTGCTCAGTGTACATTCACGGAATATTTGTGAGTCATGGACAGAGCCTGGCCACTTGGCTTCCACATTTGTGATAATGTTGGCAGCATCACATATGATCTTCACAGTGCAGAGAACACAAATTAGCATCCATTACTATAATGAAATAATTTGTTAGTTTGAAATGCTACAGGGAACTATGTACCTGTACATTAATGCTGTGGAAAGACTTCCTGTTCACATAGTCTCCTTCATTTACTGAAGGAGCAATGATTGGAATGTGAGTGCCATCTATACAGCCAATCACGCCTGGGAACCCTGAAAATAAATGTAAAATTTAAGTAGTAGTTCAAGTATCACCACATCATATATTAAGTTTTGTTCATCCTGATACCTGCAATTTTGTGGGATCCCTCTTTGATAAATCTTGTGGGTCTATGACCGGGGAACACCACAAACCAGTACAGGAGACGTTTCAGTGCAACTGTAACATTCCTGACTGCCCGACAGACGGTAGCCTTGGACGCGTGCTCAGCGTCACCAATATTATACAGAAAGCTCCCGTTTGCAAAAAACCGAAGTGCAATACAAATAATATGTAATGAACTGAGAGCATGTCCGCGATGTGTCACATGCGTAATATATGGCCTGAGGATGTTATCCAAATAACTTATAGATTGTGCTGAGAAACGGTAACGTTCACACAGAAAATCATCAGGAAATGATAAAATGTCCAAACGCGCTCTGATCACTCTCTCCCGGCGGAGAGCTCTGCGGAGAATTTGGGCTTCACGATCTACTGGCTCTTCAAGGAAGGGGCACGCCATGTCCGACACTTCCTACTGTCAGGTTTCCGACAAAGGGGCGGAGACAGTCAGGGTTAGTTGTAGTAAACCTGCTAGGGGGCAGGTTAGCTTCACGGAGTGTGTCGTCATAGTGACTCACTCAGGCTTCAGCTGAACTCGCTTTGTGAAACCGAAAAACCAGAGTTTTCGTTAACTCAGGGTATACTTAGTCAGACTTTGCACTAAACTGGCTTCCTGAAACAGGGCCCTAGTCTCCAGCCACATAAAGGCTCACTTTCAGTTTACCTGCATGTCTGTGTTTAGGTTCTCACACTCAACTTCATGAAACTTGACACCATGTGTGTGAGTGATAGACATAATTTTAAAAAGCCTTTACAGAGAAATATTTTGGAGCACTCAAAGTTGTACCATGTGAATAAAATCTATTTGAAATTCGTGCTTTTATGCTTTGCACATCATCTGACTAACTTTGACATGTTTATGGGTATGCATTCTTTTTAATCTAAAACCTTCACTGTAACATAAAACAAAAGTTACTGGTGGGTTAGTTTACAACGGTTACTCTCTGTTTAGTGATGCAATAGCAACACTAAACAGAGAGTAACTTTTGCACAGAGTGGTTGGAAACTGCATGAAGCCACAAACACAGAAAGAGGTCAACTGTAAAAATAAAAATTACGTGTAAGACATCAGGTAGTACATCCGGTTGGCAAATGTTTATTTTCTCTGAGTTGTTTTGTCTGCATAGACTTTGTTTTTGATCCCAAGCAATGGTGAATTCCCTTAATCTGCAGAATTCATGGGTCCTCTTCTTGTAACTCCACATTCAGGGATTACCCAGATAGATACTCAGTTCAAAGTCCAAAGTGATAATGAAAGCCACCAAGATATCTGTAAGGGCCACTCATTTAGTTGGGAATTGAGAACTAATAGAAAAAAAGGTTCCCAGTGGTTCAGTTCCTTAACCTATTGATACCATTTAATGGTTCTTGCACTTCAGCTATAATCTGCTGCTTTCAGTTTGAGGAGGAAAAATAGCACAATGTAGAGTGTGGATATGGGCATTAATTTGCATGGCACAAAAGGACAAGATAAATGGAAAAGTGGAAAACTGAAACAATGACATTATGCTGCTAAAACAACTTTGATTCCTTGCAAAGACAGCATGCTAACACTTAGCTAACCAAGAACCCAGAGAGAAACCCGAGTAAACGGCGAGCCTTGCAACCAGAACCTTAGCTTCAATAGGTAGTAAGCTGCAGGCTGCAACCTCCATTACAAATGACAAGATGGAGCGGCCTTTTCCAGACACCTGACCGCTTACTGACCGCTCCGCTCAGATTAGGCACCTTTTTAGTTGTTTACTTATTTATTGCTTTGTTTACTTCTTAAAATCTTCCAGTTTTATAGTCTACTACAGCAGCTCACTCAACATCGATAACAAGGTTGCAGATGTAATCTTGGACATTTGGACACACTGGCGTTCGTACAATCGCTGGAGAACAAGCTTAATGACCTAAGGGCAAGCGTCATCTTCCGACGAGACATGAGGGACTGCAACATTGTGTGCATCATTGAGACATGGCTGACCCCCACCGTCCCGTAAGTCCGTTGGATTCATTCTCTGTGAGCGAGAACAAGTCAAACAAACACCAAAAGGTGGAGGAGTGTGTCCCATGGTAAACAGAAAGTGGTGTGACGCCAGGAGCATTTCTACTCTCTCCAGTGGCTTCTCGTCCCATCTGGAATACCTAAGCATTAAGTGTCGTCCTTTTTACCTGACCAGTGAGTTCACCTTGGTAATTGCCACGGTTGTCTACATCCCACCCCAAAGCTATGCTACAGGACATGCTCAACGACTTAGATTGGGGCATGTTCAGAGCATGCACAGCTGACATCAACAAGTTTACGGAAGTAGCAGTAAGCTTCGTTAGCATGCTAGCGGAGGAGATCATCCCCACTGCGAGAGTCGTGGCGTTCCCAAATCAGAAACAATGGGTGGACAGATCAATCTGCGCTGCAGTGAACGCCGGGACCGGCACTGCCGATATGAGTGCCTACAAAGTGCCTACTATCGGTGATAATGAAGTTGTTCGAGAGGATGTTGAAGCACATCATCTCCTCCTCCATCCCAAACACCACAGATCCACTCCAGTTAACCTACCGACCCAACAGATCCACAGGGGACGCCATCGCCCATGTCCTGCACACCACTCAGCCACGTGGACAGGAAACAGGGTAACTATATGAGGCTGCTGTTTGTTGATTGCAGTGTTCAACACAATAGTACCTGGTAGACTGTTCACAAAGCTGAGGGATCTAGGACTCAACAGCCATCTGTGTGCATGGGTGTTGGACTTCCTCACTGGCACAACTTAGGTGGTGAGGGTATAGGTGCATCTCCGACAACATCACCATCAACACGGGAGCGGCACAGGGGTCTGTATTCTCGCCACTCCTCTACTCCCTCTATACTTCAGATTGTGTGACCATCCATGGCTCCAATACCATTGTGAAGATTGCTGACGACACAATGGTGTTGGGCGCCATTTCCAACAACGATGAGATGACCTACATGGAGGATGTGAGGAATCTGGGATCGTGGTGCCAGGATAACCACCTCCAGCTGAATGTCAGCAAGGCCAAGGTGCTGGTGGTGGACTTCAGAAGGAGTCAGCACAGAGACTACAAGACTATTATCATCAATGGAGCTCCGGTGGAGAAGGTTTGGTCCTTTAAGTATCTCGGTTTCCACATCTCCTCACATCTGGCATGTAAATAATGTAATCACTAGTATAGCAAATTGCTTTTTCCACAGAGTAATTAAGTCATTCACAGTATTACTTTTAAGAAAAGCAATGTGCAATATTTATAGTAATTTATAGTAATGACTTTTTTGAGTAATGACTGCAACACTGATCACAACAAAGAGGGGAAATAGCTCAACAAACATTTGACCGACAGCATGCAATTAATTTGCATAAATGTAATGTCGTTATTGCTGCTTAGCAATGGCGGTGACTATTGACTAATGACAACTGATAAGAGAATCTATAAGGAACTGAATCGATAAGTGATATTAGTAATGGAATTGGAATCTCTAAATTCTTATTAATTCCCATCCCTGGCCACTCATGTGTTCTCTCATGTATTCTCTCCCACCAGCTCACTGTTCTAAGCTGGGTCATCCATAAGATCTCTATTTTCATCTTCATAGTCTTTTTCTGAATTTCCTACACTGACATAGGTTATATTACAACCATAGCTGGACTGGCCATTGGGCATACCCATGGTGATTTTTCATTTTTATCGGCCGATGTTTTTTTTTTTTCTTTTTTTTTCTTTTTTTCGTAACGGTATAAACACTGAAAGGTGGTGGATTGGCCAGATGCTGGGAGATGTGTAAAAATAACTAAATTGTTTGGTGGTGGCTATTGCGGAGCTTTCACAGCTTGAGTAACATTAGCAAGTGGTGAAGGCCAGCAGATGCAACATGCTGGCAGGTGGATGACGGAAAGGTGAGGCAGGAGGAGGAGAGACCCGAGGTGGCTGCCGGTGTCGGTCCGAGTGTCAGGGGAACTGAACTTCAGGTGATCTTATGACCTGCAGTCTATCTGGGTCGGATATAAACCAAGTTTATGTGGAGTTTATTTTCGTTGTGCTGACTTTTTACAGTCAGTTACAATAACTCGTACTGCGTACTAGCTAGCATGACAGAGTTTATATACAGCTGGGTGGGTGCTATGATGTTACTGATGTTGAAATTTATTTTATTAAGGTTTATTAAGGTTAATTAGTTTCCTACCGTCCCCTAAAAAACGGAATCGTCTCGTATTCAGAGAAAATATTCGTGTTGAGCTGAAAAGGAACGCGATTTGTCCCGTACTTCAGCTAGAATGAAAAAGACACAAAGCTGGATTTATTCTGTGTCTTTATGCTGCAGCTGCCTCTTCTCTCATTCTCTCCCCCTCTCTCCCCTGTTGTTATTTCAATCATGAAACTGATCAATGATCAGCTGATCGGCTTTTCTCTCTTGTTTGTTTATCGCCCACTTTGCGCCAGAAAGAAGAAAGCAGTGGAGGTTAAACAACAGCAGAACGTTTAAGCTTGATCAGCTGTTGTTAGAATTTATTTAATATTAATTTCTAGTATCAGCTGATGTTTGCTGGAGCCACAGCCGTAAAAAAGCTGCTGGTCATGATGTCGGTTTGGTTATCTGGTGAGAGGGAAACATGAAGATGAAACCAGGAGATGTCCTTACTGAATCATCAGAGCTGAACAGGTGATGGAGAAACAGGTTTACCTTTTAGGTGGCATTAATTGAGTTGAAGGGAAGTTATGAACTGTTTCTGAGAGACAAATAACACCAGGATCTTTTTCTATGTAGCTGACAGCTGGTAACTGTGCAGGGGCGGGTCTAGCAAAGTTTTGCCAGGGGGCCAGGTAGGGCATTAACAGGGAAAGGTGGGCACAAAGAAATACTTTTCTTTCTTATTCTCATTTAAAATGTCTCGCTTTTAATAAATAATTATCTGAATCTTACAACAAACGTTTGTTATGTAAAATGTATAGAAATCATTATTGTACATAGTAATTTTTTTCATTGTCCCATCATAATTTCTTCAGAAGTAAGTACTGTATATGATGCCAGTATTTTCCCACATTTTCTAGATACTGTACCAGTACTGTGTGTAAAATGCCATCAAAAAGTCAATTAAGTTTTATTCTTTCTCACCTGTCTTTCTGTCTCCTTTCACTTTTTAAAGGTTGCCATGTTGGAAAAAATATTTTGCCCTGCCATGCTGTTTATTGATGTGGTAAATGAATAGTTTATGAAAATATATCTAAATCTGTCATTTATTATTTTTTAATATTCAATAATGATCATGTCTCACCTCTAGTCTTCTCTATCTTAATTTCAGGTTTCCACCATGTGTTGTAGATAGTTCAGGAGGTTAACTCGACCAAGCAGTCTTTGGGTTTTGGCTAAGTACTGTTTAGAACACCAGAATAGGGAGGATGGTGTAGTTTATTAGACTGATACATATATACCAACAAGACAGTGCACATCACTGTGACAACAGCGTTTGTTTTCATTCAAAGGCTTTATGGTTTTTCCTATAATACCTGGTTGGCCAGTCTCTAGTCAAAATGCCCGGGCCGATTTTTTGTCCCAGTCCAGCCCTGATTACAATAATTTTACCTGCATTCAACTGCACATGCCTTGTTAGCTAACCTATGCTTGAGTTTACCAACACTTACGATGAATACAAATGAACCACACATTGCTAATGCAGGCAAGGTATTTTTTAATTTTTTACATCTTTAAGCTCTTGTATGCTACATAAAACATCGGTCCAAACTTCATTTTACTTGCCTGGTATATAAAAGTATAGTTCATGTTTCCTTAGTGTTTAAAATGAGATCACATTTTCAGTGATGAACATTAAATTTAACAATCTAACAGCAGTACAAAGTCTGCAGAAGGTGTCAAAAACCACAACCTACACAGGTAACCCACAAATGCAACCTACTGTACTCTTTTTCTTTGTCTCCTCCTTCATAGTCACTAATGTTGTAATCACTATGTTGTAGAAGCCATGAAGCAGTGGTCCTTCTGTTTCTCCTCACCCAAAGGCACAGATATGAGGGCTGCTGCTACGTTGGTGGACCTGTGCAGATGTCCTCATACAATGACCTAGCACATATATGATCGTGGAGGAGCTGGACTACCTGCGGGCATCAACAAGCAAAGTGGCTAAAATCCAAACAAGAGAATTATCCATCTGGAGTGAAAAGGAGATAGAACAATGGTCTCTGCCATTACCTTTTTGTGGGGTTTCTTATTGTTGCCTCTCCAGTATTTATTTATTTTTTTAAATTTGCAATGGTTTCCTAACTGTACAGACTGGGGACCCTGAAGTTGAACTACCTTTGTGCTAATTTGTGTCTTATACTACAGTGTAGTATTAGATGAATTGATTTGATAAGGATTGGTAACCTCTTTGATCTCAGAGAAATAAAGCAGTTTTAATTCAAATATTGAATTAGAAGAACAATGGCATTAACAAGATTGTAATGTTTACAAAAAAACCCTAAACACGGCAGGGTGATTACAAGTAAACCACAGTTAAAAACCACACATCCACACACCAACTTGGCCTGGTCTGGCTTTTTATAGCAGACCTTAGAAATCCACTCTGAAAGTTTTCTGCTGACTACAGAAGCTATACTTAGGCTTCGTTCACACTGCAGGCGAAAGCGCATCAAATCCGATTTTTTTGACCATATGCGACCCATATCCGATCATGGTATGACAGTGTGAACGGCACAAATCCGATATTTTCAAATCCGATCTGGGTCACTTTCGTATGTGGTACTGAATCCGATACATATCCGATGTTTTAGAAAGCGACTGCTGTTTGAACGGTGATGTCGCATTAAATCCGTCTTTTACGTCACAGACACAAGACAGATGCCAATTATCAGCTCCGGAGAAGCGCCCGAGAAGACATCGAAACTGACAGTGAAACTGTTGGGAAGACATCGTTGGAGAAACGTGAACATTTTATTTGTACTGTATAATCTGCAGATTCTGACAGAAATCTGCAACTATCCTTTGAAGCACCGCTCCTCTCTAAAACAGCAATAAGGATCATTATTAGGTTATTTACATTATTATGTAAATACATTATTATGTAAATAACAAAATAACTTAAAGCAAAAATTGGGAAACGTAAAGTCCGAAGTCTTTATATTAACGGCCATCTGTCAAACAATATAGGGCTTTGGAGTTGACGCCACGCCGCAATGCATTATGGGAGCGCAGCGCCATTTTCGGGGTCTACGAATCAAAACAAACACACTGTGTTGGAACGACGACTACAAGAAAGATGCTTAAAAGCAGCTCAAAAGAGAATGAACTGTATAGAGACTGATTGCGTCCAGAGGGGAAGCAGCGGTACTTGCAGAAAATAGCGTGCATTGGAAATGTGGACCCGTATGAAATACGGCCGTGGAGTAGAAACCCTGAAGACCAACCGCTATTGACGTAGCCTGACATATTTTCGTACCTTGTCTGTGGAGTCAGCACGTACAAGTCGTCATTCAAACAAAGGTAAGTCAGCTTGAGTACTGCGAGTGAAATGCGTTTGATTTCCCTGCAAACATTCAGATTACTGCAGCATAAATTCATTCATGAGGGGAAATTACAGTGAGAACATGTGGAGGCTGTTAGGTGGATAACATAGTGAGTTCAGTGCATTGATGTGACATTGTCCTGAAGGATTGTTATTCTTTATAGTTAAAGAAATTGCACTAATTTATTCATATTTATTATAAATAATCCTAATTATACATCTTGCTTCCATGTTTGTATCCCGTGTTACTAAAAATACATTTTATTTTAGTTTTATACATTGATTAATGACCTGCAGAATCTCCTTATCATATTAAGTGATCCATAATTGTCACTTTATGCTTTCTCCATCTCTAAAGTGATGACATCCTTGCATTACATACTTTAGGTTCATTTTCTGCAGGCAGGTTTCTGAGAGAGAACAGGCAGATTTAGAATATAACATGCAGCATTCTATAGATGGATACATAAAAAAATTACATGTATGTGCTAACTTTCTAAACACTTTGTTACATTTATGATAAAGTAGATAAAACACATTTATGTCGGCCTTGGCTCATTAGTTCTTGTCTTTAAATGAACTTTGTCTGTGTGTGTTTCAGGTACTGCACTCTCAAAGACTGAATGAACCAGCATTGCAGCCATGGGTCACTGTGAGCATCACAGGGAAGGTTGAAGCAGCCCACAGCACCTGTAAGGCCGGAGTCGCAGAGACCTGCAGCCATGTCGCTGCTCTTCTGTTTAATGTAGAAGCAACAGTGTTGATCCGTGGCACAAGGACTGTTACAGATGAACCTGCATACTGGGTTTTGCTGGGTAATATGACCAAGATACAGCCAGAGGTTGGCCATAAGATAGACTTCTCCTCTTCAGCTGCCCAAAAAAAAGGCTCTCGATCAAAACATAAACAGACCATCCGTATTGACAGGTAAAAGGAGTCGTCCTCAAAACAGAAAAATCCCATCTGCTACTGTGGAGGAGTTGTCACTGCTATTGGATACTTTGCTGGAACACAGTAAAGCTGTGGGTTGTGGGAATGACCCATAATGTTTTATCTAGGGGTCTAGATTTGTGCCTGTAGTGCACTGCCGTGTAAATAATTTGCATTTACTGAATATATACTGACTGAGTACCACTGTTCAAAAGTTGAATAAAGAAACAAACTAATTTTTGCCTCTTTTTTTTTTTATTAAAACCACCTTATAGAACATCACATCAGTTACAGTGTAGAATCCATGTCATTTATAGTTTACAAATGACAAAATGTTTACACAAAATCATGAGTGTTTACATGATATCACCCACTACTAACATTACTTTATTTACTGTATCTTTTGAAAAAATACAGCAATTTTAACAGCACAATAATGTTGCTTCCAGGTTGGGAAAGAATGGAAAGATAAACCATTTTCAACCTTATTCTCTTGCCGGTCGTGTGATCGAACATTGCAGACGACCACACAGCAAATATGAACCATGGCTGTTGTGTGTGACTTCGCTCCCTTTTCACTTGCGCTAGACCCCCAAAATGGCGGATCGGGCCAAAATCCTTTCCACACCCACCCCCGTGATATCACGCTCCAAAGTTTGCTCTGGGTCTGAACAGAGCGCGTTGTGTGTGAAGTCTTCTTTTGCGCATGCGGGCCGCTTTGAGCGTTCACACTAGAGCGCGTTTGCTGTCGCATTTTATTTGTAGTGTGAACACGCAGACAAAAAAATCGGATTTGATCAAAAAAATCGGAATTGAGCATTAAGACCTGCAGTGTGCACGTAGCCTTAGAGCCCAGAAACATATCTAAGCTTTAACCTACAAGCTGACAACAAAACTTTTATTTCAAAGAGCTGTTTTGTGATCAGGCAACTGTGGGTGAGAGAACTGAATTTGGTGGAAGTACAGTTTTTGACAGCAAAGTTGTTTTTAAAAAAAAATAAAAATAAAAAACGTTTTTACTTTAACTTAACGGGGTGTGACTGATAGGACATCACTGACTTGTGAACTGGTTTTAGTGGTACTACACTTCATGAAAGCCTTTGTTGAGCCACTTGGAAAAAAAAAAAAGAAAACACTAACACAGGAAACAAAACAAGAACAGTTTCTGAAATCTCATCGCATGAGCAGTCTACAAGTTTCCCACCACACAGAGGTACAAAAAGAGTTAGGAGTTTCCGACCACACACTTGGTCATAGTTTCAAAAAGAGGTATGACTTCAACAGCCAACCCACACACAAGCACGCCTCATCCTACAAATGTAAAAATTAAAAAAGAAGAAGAAGAGGAGGAAAGAAAATAGATGAATAAATGAAACCACACACAAATACATAAACTGCTGATTTTATGGGTGTAACAAAAGTGCAACATTTCCTCCCATTTGCGTATTTTCTGACTTATAAGCAACAGAGCCTGATATAAACTCTTGTCAGCTCTATAATGTTCTCATCAACTTTGTTGAATAAGCAGTCCAACAACAGAAACAACCAATTTGCCTATGGAAGGATGATAAAATTATAAGGTTTTACTGACTATTAAACATACTCTTTGATTATTTTCCAACTGCTTTAACTGCAACAGTATTAATGTATAAAAATATAATATATATTTTATTGTATAAATATTATATAATTATATTATAATTTTGGCAGAAACCCCACTAACTGGTTCAGTCTTTAAATGTTACAGATAAACAATTTAAATGAGAATTATATGAATTTCCCCCAGGGATCAATAAAGTATTCTGATTCTGAATTACAAAATTGTGAGTTATTGTGATATTCATCAGCATTCAATCACCTTAACTGTGGTTATTCATTATGCCGATCATCATATATAAATGTAATAAATGTCCCAAACCTTTTAGTGTCGGCTACAGTCCAAAATTACGGTGTCACTCACAGGGAGGAGCCTCCAATCACACCATTCAGATCCGTTTATCAGTGACGGGAAACGCAAATCATTTCACTCAGATCTAAAATGTCTCCGATAAAGGACTTTAATGTGATTTACACAGCGACCAACGACGATGATACTGTCTCTCCGGGAGATATTATTGTAGGCGCAGTGATTTTCAGACTGACAAAAGACGTCAAAGTCAAGAGCGTTTCTCTGAAAATCAAAGGAGACGCTTTCGCGCAGTGGTCAGACGGCGACACAAAATACTTTGCGCAGAGGAGATATTTCAAAGTGAAGAGCTATGTAGTTGAAAAAAATCCTAAAGGTAAGTGGTTTAAGTATTTTAAACTCAGAGTTATTTTGAAATTAAATGTGTCGGATGGGAATTTTGAAGCTTTGGAGTGAAGCAGCGGATAACGTGTAATGGTAACAATGATAAACGCAATGTGGGAATTATAAGATTTTTTTTTTTTAAAGAAATCTTACTTTAAAAAAAAAGAGTTGTTTGTGAAGTTGATAGTTTTTGAAAAAGTGTGCAATTTTTTTTAAAATTTAAGTTAATAGTCTTTTGTAGTTATTGACAGATTAAAAAAACAAACAAAAACTATTATCTATATCTATTAAAGCAATGACATAAGTCATGATGTGATCATGATCACAAAAGTGATGGACAATAGAAAGAAGTAACCGATTCAACGGTGTACCAGACATGAAGTAAACAGCACATTTTGATGGTCTGAATTAAATGAAAAGTAGTAAATCGTAAATATATCACTCTTGCTCTGTGTAGGAAAAGTTAAGCAACCTTGTCTTGCAGGCACTGTACTTCCCCAGGGGGTCAACAGTTTATTCTTCGCATTTAAACTTCCAGACTGGTAAGTGGAGATGTCTAGCCTCAAAGATTAATACTGTGTTATAACAGTTTCCTTTTGCATAGTTATGACATTATTTTAATACAATCTCCACTGTTTTTATTTTATTTTTTTGTTACAGTGACATGCCTTCATCCTTCCAGGGGAAAAACGGAAGAATTTCCTACATCATGGAAGCAAAGATAGCTAGGAGCTGGCATTGGTCCTCTGATGCACAAAAAGAGATCAAGTTTATGTCCAGGTCCAGTCCACACACTGTCCAAATGATGGTAAACACTGCCTTGATATATGTTATAAATATTTAGAGCGTGTGTTGTAAATGCTAAATGAAAAATATATAAGACAAAATCTTATATGATTTAAAAACCTGAATGTCCTGTTACAGTTTCATATGTTTCATTAGGAGTCGCCAGTTGTAACACAGGGAGTTCTGTGTTTATGATGTTTACCAGAATTTGGTCTTAAGTTTACAAAAAAAAGGAAGTAGATTATTCTGCAATTTGGTCATTTGAGGAATTAAGTTGCCCTGGGGAAATATTTATCTGCATGTTCTATTACAGGATCCACAATCTGGTTCAGTGAGTAAAAACATGGGTGGTCGCTCCAGGGGACAGGTCCAGATGTCTGCCACTATTAATAGAGGTGTTTGTTCTCCAGGTAAAATATCTGCAACATGAAAAGACAAATGCTGATAGATTTTTAAAAAATGCAGTTTATTTCTATGATTTGTTTTTGACAGGAGAAACTTTATCTGTTGTTGCCAAAATATGCAACTCCTCTTCCAAGGAAATGAGACCCAAATTCAAACTTCAACAGAAAATAGTGTACAGCTGCAAGAAACATACTAATCCCACCTTCAAGACTCTGTGCAAAATGGTCGGGGACACTATCAGTCCAAACTCAGAGCAAACTGTGTCCTGCAAAATTAAGATTCCTGGTGACATTGCCCCCACTCTCCATAACTGTGATATTATTTCAGTTGAATATTATGTCAAGGTATGAAACAATTTCATAGTGATATCATGATATCTTAGCAATGAAACTCCTTCATTTGTAAACGATCATGGGTAAATAAGTAACAGGAAATATGTGTCTTAACTCAGTATCTTTATAACTATATAACGGATAACAATCTTTATTTAAACATTTCTTTTTTCCATTTCTGACTGTTTCCCAGGTGTATCTGGACATTAGTTTTGCCTTTGACCCAGAAGTGACGTTTCCACTGGTCATCCTTCCTTCCAGACTTGCTTCCATATGGCCCGATGAGGCTTTAGGACAATCTGTGGGGGAGGGTGGGGCAGCCAAGGCCACCAGTTACAATGTACATGCTGTACCTACAGCCTCGGGTGCTTGCCAATACCCCATCCCCGATCCCCCTCAGGATGATGACATAAAAGGAGGCAATTATAACCAGTTGCCTCAAGGTGCTACTTCACTGGGGCTCTCAGCTCCAGCTTTCACAGTGGATTCAATGCAGCAACCAGCTATTCTGCAGGGAGAACCATCTCCATTATCTACTTCCATTTACCAGCATTAGAATGAGTGATTGTGCAAGTTGAACTGGATTAAGTGAATAGGCTAAAGATTAACAATAAGGGCCAGGTACCTGTTAAACAGGGTAGTGAAAGTTCTGAAAATTAGAAGTGAGATACAAAAGCATGTGTGTGGCTTAGGTGGGTGTTGAAACAAGAGCACAAAACAATTCTTTGGTTTCATTTTATAATACCAGGCTTATTTTTCTACGAAGATTTGAACTTTGAGGGGGTTTAAACAGGAGAAAAAAGTGTGAAGATGTTCATGCCTGTCTGAGAAAAGTGTATAAAGTGTGTAGTGAGGGATTTTACAGCCTTAAAACATCTATAAAAATAAAGTTTGCTACTTTTCGGATTTCACTTATTATTTAGTTATTTTTAGAATGTAACTCCCATGATAAACAAGGGAACACTGTATAGCTAAGTTGCAGTCGTCAATCACCTCTAATAAAGCATATGTATGTATATGTATTTTTATCTCATTCATTATAATTTTATTATTATATTTTCTTCTTTCACAAATTTATCCCAAGGGTTTTATACTTTTCTTTCTTTCTTCTTAAATAACTTTTTTAGTCATCATTGTAATCTTTGCTTATTTTTTTAATCATGTTATTTATCTACTTTTTATTTTGAAACTCGATTTTTGTAAACCTGATTTTATCTTAAAATGTTCAATTCTATACAGAGACAAGTGAAGTAGTATCAGAACAGCAGGAGGTGATTATACATTTTGAAAGAATAATTAAGCCTAGACTAGATATAGTCGGCAAGTGGCAAAAGGCCACTTGACAGCAACTTGGGTAGTCTCAGAATCTTGTCTCTGTATTTCACAGATGATGTGGTTCTGTTTATCAAGTGGTGGCCCCCAGCTCGCAAGGTGGTTCGCAGCCATTCCAGTGTGAGAATTAGCACTTCCGAGTCTGAGGCCATGATCCTTAGCTGAAGGTAGAGGGGAGAGGGAAGAGGGAGGGGAGAGATCAAAGAGAAGAGAAAAAGAAAAAGAAAGAAAAAGCAGAGCGTAAAAGCGAGGCTCTAGATTTACTGGCCGATTTATATCTCCACTCTCACCTATGATCATGACCTTTATGTTTCTTAGTGCGGTCAGACATACAAAGACATGGTGGTATGATTTCAGAACCAGCCAAATACATATACCTATACCATCTGTTATTTTGAAATAAATAAATCAATAAAAGTTCAACCACACTACCTGCTGCAGCTGCTTTTTGATGATGTGTTGCTCTCTCTTCCTCTTGGTTAAGATCATTATGTAAAGCCAAACCATTACTGACAGATTTTGGGCAGTGAAAAAATATTCTGTACTAGGTCCCAAGAGACAGCCTGAAGTTTTAAACAAACAAAAACATAAATAATGCTTAATCCATCGGAATCATGAAAATGAATCCTAAACGTTGCTGAAATACTGTTAACTCTACTTCTTAACAGCAAACTGTTGAAGACATACAGGGAGTGCAGAATTATTAGGCAAGTTGTATTTTTGAGGAATGATTTTATTATTGAACAACAACCATGTTCTCAATGAACCCAAAAAACTCATTAATATCAAAGCTGAATGTTTTTGGAAGTAGTTTTTAGTTTTAGCTATTTTAGGGGGATATCTGTGTGTGCAGGTGACTATTACTGTGCATAATTATTAGGCAACTTAACAAAAAACAAATATATACCCATTTCAATTATTTATTTTTACCAGTGAAACCAATATAACATCTCCACATTCACAAATATACATTTCTGACATTCAAAAACAAAACAAAAACAAATCAGCGACCAATATAGCCACCTTTCTTTGCAAGGACACTCAAAAGCCTGCCATCCATGGATTCTGTCAGTGTTTTGATCTGTTCACCATCAACATTGCGTGCAGCAGCAACCACAGCCTCCCAGACACTGTTCAGAGAGGTGTACTGTTTTCCCTCCTTGTAAATCTCACATTTGATGATGGACCACAGGTTCTCAATGGGGTTCAGATCAGGTGAACAAGGTGGCCATGTCATTAATTTTTCTTCTTTTATACCCTTTCTTGCCAGCCACGCTGTGGAGTACTTGGACGGGTGTGATGGAGCATTGTCCTGCATGAAAATCATGTTTTTCTTGAAGGATGCAGACTTCTTCCTGTACCACTGCTTGAAGAAGGTGTCTTCCAGAAACTGGCAGTAGGACTGGGAGTTGAGCTTGACTCCATCCTCAACCCGAAAAGGCCCCACAAGCTCATCTTTGATGATACCAGCCCAAACCAGTACTCCACCTCCACCTTGCTGGCGTCTGAGTCTGACTGGAGCTCTCTGCCCTTTACCAATCCAGCCACGGGCCCATCCATCTGGCCCATCAAGACTCACTCTCATTTCATCAGTGCATAAAACCTTAGAAAAATCAGTCTTGAGATATTTCTTGGCCCAGTCTTGACGTTTCAGCTTGTGTGTCTTGTTCAGTGGTGGTCGTCTTTCAGCCTTTCTTACCTTGGCCATGTCTCTGAGTATTGCACACCTTGTGCTCTTGGGCACTCCAGTGATGTTGCAGCTCTGAAATATGGCCAAACTGGTGGCAAGTGGCATCTTGGCAGCTGCACGCTTGACTTTTCTCAGTTCATGGGCAGTTATTTGGCGCCTTGGTTTTTCCACACGCTACTTGCGACCCTGTTGACTATTTTGAATGAAACGCTTGATTGTTCGATGATCACGCTTCAGAAGCTTTGCAATTTTGAGACTGCTGCATCCCTCTGCAAGATATCTCACTATTTTTGACTTTTCTGAGCCTGTCAAGTCCTTCTTTTGACCCATTTTGCCAAAGGAAAGGACGTTGCCTAATAATTATGCACACCTGATATAGGGTGTTGATGTCATTAGACCACACCCCTTCTCATTACAGAGATGCACATCACCTAATATGCTTAATTGGTAGTAGGCTTTCGAGCCTATACAGCTTGGAGTTAGACAACATGCATGAAGAGGATGATGTGGACCAAATACTCATTTGCCTAATAATTCTGCACTCCCTGTAATTGGTTAGTTCCACAGGAATCTGTGCTCGGACGAATTCTATTTATCTTACACATACTGTCAGGTCTGACGGTGCCCCGACCGGCGACCTGTGTGTATGGGTGTGTTTGTTCTCCTCTCTCTCGCTCTGTCTTTCCTCTCCGGCCCCGCTGCGATTGTTACGCGGTCGCGTAGCAACGGGAGATCTCCGACCCGGAAGTGCTGCCACTCTGAGCTGTCCCACCTGCGACTGATTCCAACATCATCCACCGTCGTTGGCAGAGCTATTTAATGGTGTGGCTGGGTGACAGACAGCGCTGGAGTATTGCACCAAGCCTGGTAGTGACTCGAGCTCAGCAAGGGTAAAACAAGTGGTTGGTAGCGGAGGGAGGCTAACCGTGTCTGTTTTGCCTTTTCTCGGGAAGCGGATGAGACGGAGAGACGGAAGGAGAGACGTCACTGATTCACGGGAGTTGTGTGGACACCCGAGGGCAGACGGGGAGAGGAGCACTGAAGGGACTTGCACTGTGGATAACTGTGGATTGGCTTCACTGTAAATAAAGACACTGTTCAACTTTAACGAGAGGTCCGCGTCTGGGTTCACTAACTCACCACCCTTAACACATACTTTCCTTAGGCAGTATCATGAAAAGTAGTTATCATGTAAAGTAGAGTGAAGTACATGAAAAGTGACACTTTTTTTAAAATCTTCTAGTATAAAGCATGGGACAGTTTAAGAAAACTAAAAATTCATTCATATTTTTTTTTTTACATTTTTATAAAATACCAAAGCTTTCATTTAAATTTACAGAAGCATAAAGTATAATTCCCACTGACATTTATTATGTCAGTGGGGCGATCGTGGCTCAAGAGTTGGCAGTTCAGTTTGTAATCGGAAGGCTCCCGGTTTGAGCCCTGGCTCCGACAGGGCCCAGTGGTGCCAGTGTCCGGCAGCCTCGGCTCTGTCAGTGAGCCCCAGGGCAGCTGTGGCTTGCCATCACCAGTGTGTGAATGGGTAGATGACTGAATGTAGTGTAAAGTGCTTTGGGGTCCTTAGGGACTAAGTAAAGCGCTATACAAATACAGGTCATTTACCATTTATTAGAGCTGAATTATAATGTGATGAAAATAAGACAGCAAGTTACTTTTCACCACTTATATATACAAAACATTTCGTTTGTATTGCATACCATTTCCAAAATCAAATCTGCAAATAAAGCACTCAAAAACGATGCTTTTATGTACTCCATGGTACATATTGTCAATGTAGGGCATTAATACTTGGTAAGTTTTTTAACACTAGAGTTATATGACCTGTTTTCATACATAAATGCCAGACAACGGTCCAAATATGTGTCATTTCAAATTCTTTCTTACATGTAGCACAGTTCACTTAACCATGATGTGATTAAGTGGTTGTGACTTTTGCCTTGTTTTCAGATCAAATAGGTCTGCAGGTGTCAATAAACCACAAAGCAGCTGCAGTTCTTGCATTATGTCAGAACTATGAAAGCTGCATTGGTTAAACAAGGTTGTCAAATTAATATAACAGTAGTAATGACAAATAAATATGTGTCCAGAGGCCTCTGAACTCAGATGTCAGAACCTTTTGAGTTAGCGTTTTTCAGAAAAAACAAAACAAGGAAATACAAGATCTGTCTGGGTTCTTGGCAAGGTGGAGCCATGTTAGTATCACAGGCACAGTTATTGTGCTTGCGATACTTATTTTAGTTAAAAAAAATGTATGGCTTAAGCTGGGCATACACTGTGCAATTTTTTCTGTCACGCGATTCAACTCCTGCTCAAACTGTACGATTGACTCGCAGGGGTTAGAAGTTCGTAGGTCACGATGCAGGGTCTCACACTATACGGCCCGATGCTCTGATGCAACCTGAGTGCTCACACTGTACGTCCATAAAATGAAGGTTATAACAGAAAATCTGTCGCTCGCTCTCCCTCTCTGTCTTTCACTCACACAGACACGCACACCACCATCAATGTTAAGATAAGATAAGATAGAACTTTATTAATCCCTCGGGTGGGTTCCTCTGGGAAATTCGACTTCCAAAAAGCACAGCAACGACCGAAGTTACAGTTACAGAACTGTTATATATATATATATATACACACACACACACACACACACACACACACACACATATATAAATACAGAGACAAATATAAATAAAATATACAAAGGGGATAAATAGAATAAATAGGAATAAAAAATAAAAATACAAGTGAATTCCACATTTCAAGTATTGAGTCTATTGCACTGTTGACTATTTACAAAAAGTATTGCACAAGGTATTGTACAGTGAGGTGAAGAGGCACTACAGCTTAGTTGTTCCCCCCTCCTTTGTCCTCCTGTTTCCCCTCCCTCTCCCCTCCAGAGAGGAGTTAAACAGTTTGATGGCGTGTGGGACAAAGGAGTTTTTAAGTCTGTTAGTTCTTGTCTTGGGGAGAAGCAACCTGTCACTGAACAGACTCTTCTGATTGTTTATGGCCGTGTGCAGAGGATGCCCAGCATTGTTCATAATGTCCAGCAGTTTCTTTAATGTCCTTTTCTCTGCCACTGTCACCATGTTGCTAAATTGCTAACGAAAAACATTGATAAAGCAGCTGTGATTGAGCAACAATGTAAATCCAACTATTTTCACGGTTGTTGTGGTTGTGATAATTTTGTGAGGCCATATCAAAAAGGCTCGGATGAGCTTTCCAAAGTTCTACAAGTTGTGCCTCCATCGCTTGTGTCCAGATCACACACATTCGGAGGCTGGAGCAAGCCGTCGACGAGAGCATTCGCTGCTTGGGAAGCTGGCGATTGAAGAGAGAGGAGGCGAGCGGCCATGTAAGTCCCCCGACGGGTCCTGACGGCGCGAGCGCACCGCGGCGGCGGCCCATCGCGACAGACACTAGGGCAATGCTTCATGGGCTGCCTCTGTCAACCAACACACCGAGCCCCCAACAGTTATGCCTACAATGCCAGCTAAGGTACCGAAATACAACGAGCTAACCCCGCTAGAGCCCTACCTCTCACAAATCTGGCTAGCCGCAAGGCATAGTGGCTGGAGCGACGAAGAGGCTGCTACACACCTAGCGCTAGCATTTGAAGGAGATGCACTGTAGGTACTCCTTGACCTAGCCCTGGCTGAAAGGGCTAGGTCAAGGAGCTTGCGCTCACCTCGTGACCTAACCAGCACTTGCCCCCCCCAAACCACCCTCAAATCAGAGACTGCGATGGGGAGGTCGCGGAAATATGCCAGCTGCAGCCCTCGGTGCCCCGGAGGCGTCCTTGTCGACCGACCAACCGCTGCTACCGGTGCGATGTGTCCGGCCACGTGGCGCGTGACTGCCCAGCACCCGCCCCGAAGACCAGAACTACGCAGCCTCAGGGAAACGGGGTGGGAGCGGTGTAGCGAGGGGACCACCGCTCCAGCTTCAGGTCAAGTCGGGCACCTCAAGGGACTCTACCTGACCTGCTGTGTTGAGGACCAGCCATGCCAGGCCCTGGTGGACACGGGGTCTACCATTTCCCTAATACGACCTGGTGTGCTCCCTGGAACGTCCGGGCCGCTTGTGAAGGGTTGGTCACCCACCGACACCCAGCTGATGACAGTGACGGGGGAGAGAACTGACATGCGGGGGAAGAAACCGTTGCGGATCCGAGTGAAGGATCTGGAGCTGGTGCACGACTTGTGGCTTGCTGACATTCAAGACCAGTGCATCATCGGCCTTGATCTGCTGACCCGCTGGGGGGGCTGCGTTGACACCGCAAAGCAGGTTATCACTCTTGGCACAGAGACTCTTGCCCTTCAGTGCGGTCAAAAGCAGGGAGCGGAGGGGACCAGAGACAGACAAGACAGGCATCAGGCAGCTGCCGCTCAGCAGATTTCGGGTGTCGGTGGCTCTGGGTCATTTCTACTCACCTCATCCCCAGCCTCTCAGTCTGACAAATCTCCCTCGGCCGAGACAACCGAGGCTGTTGATGACCAGTGGCAGCACAGCAGCGTAGGTCTCAACGTTGACCAGTGCCAGCGGTTAAGGGGCCTCCTGGACGAGAATGTGGACACCTTTGCCGCCAGTGACAAAGATTGCAGGCAGACGGGGCTGGTCCAGCACACCATCGACACCGGCTCTGCTCAACCCATCCGTCTGCGCCCACACTGGCTGCCCCTCTCAAAATGGCAGGTGGCGGAGGAAAAGATCCGTGAGATGGCTGCGGCTGGGGTGATCGAGCCGTCCAACAGCCCATGGGCGGCACCCGTGGTCCTGGTGGGAAAGAAGGATGGCAGCCCGAGGTTCTGCGTGGATTTTCGCCGTCTCGATGCAGTCACCAAGAAGGACTCGTACCCGCTTCCACGGATCGACGAGGCCCTGGATTACATTACTGGCTCCAGCTGGTTCAGCTCCCTCGACCTACGCAGCGGTTACTGGCAGGTGGAGCTAGCCCCCGAAGCAAGGCCTAAGACTGCATTCACCATTGGACAGGGGCTGTGGCAGTTCAGGGTCATGCCATTTGGGCTCTGCAATATGCCAGCGACGTTTGAGAGGCTGATGGAGAGGGTGCTTGTGAACATCCCTCGTAGCTGCTGTGTTGTGTACCTGGATGACCTGTTGGTGCACTGTCTCACCTGAGCGAGGTCTTCAGTGCCATCCGACGAGCTGGGCTGCGGCTCAACCCTGCGAAGTGCCGGCTGTTGACAAGAGAGACCACGTTCTTGGGCCATGTGATCAGCGCCCAAGGTATCGCCACCGACCCCGCAAAGGCGGCTGCGGTCCGGGACTGGCCGACTCCCTCGAACATCAAAGAACTGCGGAACTTCCTGGGCCTAGCCTCCTACTACCGTCGGTTCATCAAGAGGTTCGCGACGATAGCCAGCCCCCTCCACCGCCTGACTGACAAGGGCCAGCCGTTTGGCTGGGGTGATGTCTGCGCTGTGGCTTTTGAACAGCTGAAGGAGGCCCTCACTAGAGCTCCAGTCCAGGCCGACCTCAACGCCCGGCAACCTTTCATTGTGGACACTGACGCTAGCAATGTAGGAGTCGGGGCGGTCCTTTCCCAGCAGGACGAGGCCGGAGAACAAGTGGTGGCATAATTCAGCCGTGCTCTGGGGAGAGCCGAGAGGAACTACTGCGTGACGCGGCGGGAGCTGCCGAAACTGCCCAGGAGGCACTGGGGGTGGCTACTGCTCAGGCCACAGCCAGCAGCAGCTGAAGCGGGAGCAGGAGGCCGACACAACGTTGGTTCAGGTGGGGCCCTGGCTGGAGACGGAGCAACGCCCAGACTGGACGGGGGCGTCGGGACAGGGGCCCGAAGTGAAGGCCTACTACTCCCAGTACAACAACCTGGAGACCCACGACGGCCTCCTGTACCGGAGATGGCAGGCTCCCGATCAGGGCAGAGATCTCCTGCAGCTGTTGGTGCCTTGGTTGCTGTGGTCGCAGGTGCTCGAGCTTGTCCACGGCTCGGTGGGGGCCTGCCACTATGGTAATGCCAAAACTCTCCGCCGTCTCAGTGGGCGGCTATACTGGCCTGGCTGTCGACGGGATGTGGAACTTCATGTGCACTGCTGTGACACCTGCACGGCACAGAAGATCCCAACTCAACGCTCCACTGCCCCCCTTTCAGCAGTACCTGGTGGGGGCCCAGATGGAGTGAGTGGGAGTGGATGTCCTAGGGCCTTTCCCCGTTACTGAGTCAGGGAACCGGTATGTGTTGGTGGCTATGGACTATTTCACAAAGTGGCCAGAGGCCTACGCGGTGCCGGACCAGAGTGCAACGACGACGGCGGAGAAACTGGTGGAGGAGATGCTCACCTGTTTTGGGGTCCCGGCTGAGCTCCACAGTGACCAGGGGCGTAACTTCGAAGGTCTTTGGGGAGATCTGTCGGCAGCTGGGGGTGGAGAAGACAAGAACCACACCGCTCCACCTGCAAAGCGACGGCTTGGTCGAGCGCTTTAACCGCACGCTGGCCACCCAGCTCGCTATTCTCACCAGCCGCCACCTGCGGGATTGGGACCGACACCTGCCCCTGGTCCTTTGGTCGTATCGGACTGCGGTTCAGGAGTCCAGCCAGTGCACACCTGCCGCTTTGATGTTTGGACAGGAGCTCCGGACACCTGTGGATCTGGTGTTCAGGTCCGGAGATTGACGGTGGGCCAGAGATGGATTACTACAGGAAGCTGAGGGAGCGGCTGCAGGTGGTTCATGACTACACCTGCCAGGCCCAGGCCAGTGCCGGAGTACGACAGAAAATAGCCTACGACACCAAGTGCCGAGGGGGGTTTTTGTGCCTGGCGACAAGGTTTGGGTGTACTGCCCAGTTCGCAAGAGAGGGGTGTCCCCCAAACTCTGCAGTCACTGGCAAGGGCCAGCGGAGGTCGTGGAGCGGCTAACAGAAGTGGTGTACCGTATCCGCATGAGGGCCCGGGGCGCATGGTGGTGTTGCACCAGGACAGGCCCTCGCAGTACCGACCACTCGCTCCAGCAGACACCGGGGCAGGGGATGCTGGTGGCACCTCATGTTCTGATCCGAGTGACTTTTCCCTCGCCGGTCGAGATCGGCCGGTGCGCCAGAAGAAGACACCTGGACATTTGCAGGACTTTGTGTGGGGTAATGGGGTTGTCGGGGACGACTGACTCCTTAGGTGGGGGCTATGCAGCGGGTCAGGGCTGTTCGGGGTTTTGTTTTTACAGTTATGTTCTGTTGTTATGTTGCCATGGTTACAGGTGACGCGCTCTCTCTACGACTGTGTGTTTCCTGGTGGGAGAGTGCCTTTTTTTGTTGTTGTTGTTGCGCTAGAGCTGCACTGAGCGGTGGTGTTAGTATGTGTGCTCGTTTGCCGAATGATAATAAACGGCTGTGCTCCCTGGCTAGCTGACGGGAAGCAAGACCAAACAAAACCTCTGTCTCCTCCTTGTCTGAGCTCGCCACAGTATGTTAAAAATACACAACAGCAGCAGTGTAGGTCAAAGTTTACAGTTTAACTGCTGTTTATGTTCAGTGCTGCTATATTGGATTACTAACCAGTCTCAGGGCAGACCATTTCTGACTTCCAACTTATTCAGGGATGCAACATTCTCACATTTGTACATCTTTGTACTCCTCCAGCTGTTAACCCTTTAAAGCTGGTCGGAGCGGACACGTTCCATTTTGCGTAACTATTTTTAAATCCCGGTAGCACTGCAACCACGTAAGCTAGCGCAATAATTTTTTTTGGACTCGAGTCAGACTCGAGTCATTAATTTTATGACTTTAGACTTGACTTGAAAAAATGTTCTAAGACTTGTGACTTGACTTGGACTTTTAGACCAATGACCTGGGACTTGAATTGGACTTGAACCGGTTTACTTGAAAAGACTTGATATTTCACCCCAAATATAAAATTTAACATACATATTATATAGAGATTGAAAATGTGACGTCATTCAGGGGTAAAACCGCAAAGGATTCTGGGAACTCGTGGCAAGAGGTACTAGCGCACGCAGGCTTTCAATTGAAATCAGTCACACAGCGATAAAAAGAAACACAAAAATGTCAAGAAGCTGTTGTATTATTAACTGCAATAGCCGGTCGCATGACAGCCACGGGAAGCCGACGGGTAAAGAGATCGGTTGTTATCGGATTACGTCGTTGAAGAGAAATTGTTCGAGCCATGTTTCCGAAGTAACAAAGACGCGACGGATGGCCTGGATTGCAGCCATTCAAAGACCAAATATAACGTCCCAGAACACTCCAGCTCACAGGTTAGTCTGCTCCAAGCATTTACACGAAGGTCAGTGTTTTTTAGTAGTTAATGCGTCATTTTCATAACATAATTGGTGATATAGGTTACAAGCAAGTCTGGCGCTGAACAGAAATTGTCGCGCTATGCTCCTTTATTTATTGTGCATAAATAGTAAATTGTCCTGACACAATATTGCGTTTCGCTTCTGTTATTATGGTACATTGACAAAAACATATACTTTTATTCACAGGATAAAACAGGTTTTTTGTATCACTAATTGCCCAGTACGATTACAGCATACAGTATTATTGTCACTGCTACATTTCTGTAACGCGTACCAGAAATTATTTCCACTACTAATTAATTACCCTTGAGCTCAAAGGTTATATTAATAAACGGTTAACGAATGTGTATTTATGAAGACGATTTGTGAGACTGGTAAACTTATGATAGGTACGATGGTCTTTCGTTCTACACGGTGCATTTCAAGGTCCTGTACCCATCCGGCGGTAAACTGTATCTGGGCTTGTTGCAGTGACCTGAAGTTACTAAACTTCATGAGTGTATGCACTCACTCCAAGAACCGTATAATTATAAATATGCATATAAATATGCTACGATGAGATAGCTGACTTCATCTAACTAGCAAATGTTGTCCAGGCTACGTTGGTGATGCAGTTTTTTTTAATATGTATGATATTTTTGTCATGTGATTTTAAAGCCGGTCCTACAACCGCATCCAAGAATAACATGCAGCTTATCTCAGAACTGTCGGTGAAAATTATTCTTGGAGCTAAGTTTAATTGAGCTGCATTTTAAAGAGGTGCAATTTCACAATTTGTGTATATTTTCTAAGTTCACTATTTTGTCATGTGTTGAGAAAAACACAGATTTAAAAATTACATGGTCTAATATTTACATTTAGCATAACTGCAACATTCTTTTTTCGTTGTTTTTTTTTAAAGACTCGAAAGGACTTGAAATTCAAAATTTCAGACTTGTGACTTTACTCGGACTTTTACACCAGTGACTTGAGACTCGACTCTGACTTGCCTGACATTACTTGAGACTTGACTTGAGACTTGAGGATAAAGACTTGAGACTTGCAAAACAATGACTTGGTCCCACCTCTGGCGTGAACTATCACGTGACCGCATGACCTGCCCTAAACCGGAAGTGACGTCATTTTGCGGAAATGTAGTTTTTTACCATCGTGGCCTTATGAGCCTATACTTGTGTTTTTAAAAGTTATGTTTGACTTTATGACTTTCTGTGTCGTTTCTGGGATGCTGAGGACTCATATTGCACTGCTGGAAATATTTTATTTTGATGCATATGCTGTTATTTTGCAAATTTGTACTATAATATATTTTTTCGTTTTTCCTGCAGTATATGAAAATTGGTGTATCTCAAAAATAAAACTATGAAGACACTTAAAATAAATTTCCTTTGGTGGGAAACTAGTTTGTGCAACTTTTTTGTATTTACAGTTTTGAGGGATAAGCCTCTTAAATTTCTCTAACTAGAAATATATGTTAAAAAATCAAAAACGATTTTCAATTTTTTTGTAGTTTATTGCACTTTTTTGCAATTTATGTAATTACTATGCACTTAATGCAGACATATTATTAAAATTTGGGCTATAATGGTTGTATTGATGTATAGCAACTTGAAATGCTCCAAAAAATGGCTCCACAGCATGTAAAAATATACTATAAGCTCTGGCGGACTTGGTTCTATGGTAGGTCTTAAAGGGTTAAAGGAGATATTTCAAAGTGAAGAAATACTTAAAGAAAAGGGCGATGGTAGAAAGTTTTACTCATTTAAAACTTGGACAGTTTTGTTGTTCTGACATTAAAGGTATTAGTTTGAAGCCATGGTGTTCTGGCTAGAGTGTAATCTTTAAAAAATGTGAATAAAAATAGACCAGTTTTGTATTTAAAACACTTGCGATGTGCAGAGACAACAATATTTAAAGAAATATTAGAGAGAAAGTACTTATTGACATTGGGAACTCTGTGTAGAACTAATAAGTGTGTTTTGAATGTTGACTAATGTTGCAGTTACTGGCACGTACATTATAATTAAAAGACATTTGAACTATTGCAATAACTCTGAAATGATGCATAGAAAAGAAAAGATGAATAAAAGGGAGACTGAAGGGGTTAAAAAGCAAACGTACATTTGAGAACACAAACTGACTTAAATAATCAGCAGTAAATCATAAATATATCAGTCCAGTTTGGGCAAGGTGCTTTTTTAAGGTCTCTACAGGGAAAGATAAAACAAATTCTCTTGCAGCTACTTCACTTCCCAGAGGGGTCCAAACTTTTAGGAGCAAGGGGGAATTTCTACATACCAGCTTTAATATCGTGTCATAGATTGTTTTTTGTAAATATCTATATTCTCCTCTGCTCTGTTTCACAGGAACATGCTTTCATCCTTCCAGGGGAAACATGGAGAAATTGTCTACAGGGTTGAAGCAAAGATCTCCAGGACTGGTGATGGCCTTTTAAAATACAAGAAAAACAAAAAACAAAATCTAAAAGTGTGTTGTAACTTTTAAAATGAAATGTATACATTTCATTTTAAAATATATTTCAGATAAAATTGAATAATATACCATATAAAAATAGTACAATATAAAAAACAGTTACCTGATACACCTTTCTTCTGCATTTCCATGAGGTATTATGTTAATCTAGTAAACTAAAAGAAGAGTGGCCCCTCCAAGGAAAACATTCAAATGTCTTCTTCCATTAACAGAGGAGTTTGTTCTCAAGGTAAAGTAGCAGCTGCTTGAGTTACCAAATATTGTTACATTTATTAATTTAGTTTGTTTTTGACAGGTGAAATCAGTTTTTGCCTAAATCTGCAACTGTTCTTCCAAGGACACGAGACTCAAATTGGGACTTAAGCAAAAAATATGGTACCAAAAACCACAGTAAAACCAGTGAGAGTACTCTGTTCAAAATGATCTGGGAGATCATCCATCCAAACTCAGAGCAAATAGCCTCCTGCAAGTTAAAGATTCCTAACGATGCCATTCCCACTATCCATAACTGTAACACAATCTCAGTTCAGTATTACACCAAGGAATGAAAGTGATATTACATTACCTCATAGATGAAACTACCTTTGTTTGTAAATATGTTGCAGAGTTTAGCATGGTGGAGAAGAACAGTGGAGAAGGCTGCAAGCCGGATGAAGGACAGGTATGATGTTCGAGCTAGAGCAGCTCCATTGCTCCCAGGAGAGTGTTTTAGTCTATAAAACAAGAAGAGACAAGGTAAACTGGCAGCACATTGGGAGGAAAAGATCCAAATCATTGCCAGTCACCCAAGCCCTACAAATTCAGTTTACAGAATTTGGCCGGAAGGTAAGGATGGTCCTGTCAGAGTGGTTCATCGCAATCATCTGCGCTTCTGCACTTTTCTACCATCAGATAACTATGCAACAGGAGGTAGCATCCCAGAAACAGACTACAGCCATACATGATATAGCAACAGTCTCGGATCAGTGGTTGCTTTTATGGAGCACGGCACAGCCAGGATCAGTTCACTATCCCCCCTCTCACTAATCGGTCCCTACTGCTCAGGAGGGTCTTAGGAGATCTGCCCATGAGAACTTTGGGAAACCCCAATCTCGATATATTAAACAGAATGCCCGAGGATGGGCTATAAAAAAAAGTTGGGGTGTGTGTTCCAGAGTGTAGCATGATGGAAAAGAATGCAGAGAATCCTCCACTAAACATTGGGGTTGGCATTACTTTTTACTTTTTACTGCATTATAGAGTCCGACAGCTGCTGGAAAGAATGACCTGCGGTAGCGCTACTGCCTACACTGTGAGTGTAAAAGTCTACTGCTGAACGAGCTGCTCAGTACTTGTACAGTCTCATGCAGGGGGTGGGAGGTGTTGTCCAGGATGGATGTTACACTGTAAAAAAAATATTGTAGAATTTACGGTGAATTACTGGCAGCTGTGGTTGCCAGAATTTCACCATGAAAAATAAATTGTAAATGTAGAACACAAAACGGTATCCTATTTTGGTAACCTTAAATTTCACAGTAAATAATAATTATTTTTTTACAGTAAATGACTGAATTTAAACATAAATTCATGTGAAAACAACAGACATTCCGTTAACCTGATCACAGTCTTACTTTGTTAAATATAGTGAAACTGTATAAAATAATACAGTATCATACCTAAAAAGTTGAATATTACGGTAAATTACTGGCAGCTGTAGTTGCCAGAATTTCACCGTGGAAAATATAGTGATAATGTAGAATATATAACGGTATACTTTGATGATAAATGTAAACTTCACAATAAAGAATCATAAACCTGTTCATGGTAACTCATGTAAAAACAACAAACACTCCATTAACCTGATTACAGTTTTGCGTTGTAAAATACAGTGAAACTGAATAAAATAAATATTAAAAAGTTGAATATTACGGTAAAATACTGGCAGCTGTGGTTGCCAGAATTTCACCATGGAAAATATAGTGATAATGCAGAATACATAATGGTATACTTGTTGATAAATGTAAAATTCACAGTGAAGTTTGGTTTTTGTACAATTATTACATTGAAATAAAAAAACGAATATAAAGTAAACCAGTTAAAATACATTTTAATAAGCTTGTTTACTGTCTTCTATTGACAAAGCACAGAAGAGCTGTAAAATACAAAACATGCCTTTTTATTCAAAAGTGCATATTTACACAAAATTATTGGCAGCTCTTTCAGCCAGAATGTCATCTAAAAAAATTAAGGTCCAACAAATGAGGTAATAAACATAACAGGGCTAACTGGCATAAAACTTACATTCTTTGACTTTTTGTCATAATTTGCTAGAAACATTAATAAAAACCAGTAGAGACAATGATTAAATTAAACAGTTAACATCCATCCATCCATTCGCTGGAGCCTATCCCAGCTTTCATAGGGCGAGAGGCGGGGTACACCATGGACAAGTCGCCAGTCTGTCACAGGGTCAACACACAGGGACAGACAACCATTCGCACTCACATTTACACCTATGGGCAATTTGGATTAATCAATTAACCTATCCCCACAAACTGCATGTCTTTGGATGGTGGGAGGAAGCCGGAGTACCCGGAGGGAACCCACGCAAACACAGGGAGAACATGCAAACTCCACACAGAAAGACCCCGGCCTGATGGTGGAATTGAACTCAGGACCTTCTTGCTGTGCAGCAACAGTGCTAACTACAGTGTCACTGTGCTGCCCTAGACAGTTAATATTTAATAATCAAATTAATGACTAAAAAGGCACTGATCTAATTAATATCAAACTTAATACAACCAAAAACAAAGAAGTACATAATAAACAGTCAAACAAAATTGAAAACACTTGATACTTGCAGTGGTTGGCAAAGTTTCTTTTTATCCAGACCTGATAGTAGAGGGCTTTCAAAACAGTCTCTGATGGTGTCTGAGGAACTGGAAAGGGTTTTGGATTCAATGTGCTGGAGGACTTGCATGTTGTTCTTCAGATGCTCGGTGTAGATTAGCCTTCATTCCTTGCAGTCTGAAAGCAAATACAAAGCACAATAAAGCAAACTGCCCATTTCAAAAGTAAATATACAATCTTACATCTAATAGAGCTGACACAATTAATCGTATAATGATTTACAATTGTGATGCATTGCAATGCGGAAAAAAACCCATTCTTAATCCATTCAGAAGAAACTAATCGATTATTAAATACAGTCCCAATCAAAAGTTTAAGACCACTTGAAAAATGGCAAAAAAAATCATCTTTTGCATTTAACTTACATTTGACAAATTTAAATTGGGACAGGCTGTTTTACAGCTGATCAAATGTTTAGGACCACATACCTTTAAAAGGCTAAATCTGTGCAAAACTGTGGATTCATTGTCATTTTCTGTCAGCTAGTCAGACTGTCAGGATGTTCTGATGGCAAAAGCAAAACAAACTTTCCTTTTTGAACATGGTCGGCTTGCTGAACTGCATAAGTAGGGTCGCTCACAGTGCGCCATCGCTGCTGAGGTGGGATGCAGTTAAGATGGTCATTTCTTAAATAATCCTGGGGGTTATGGAACAAAAATGTGAAGTGGAAGATCTAAAAAAAAATCCTCAACCCGAATTAAGGCCATTAGTGGTGCCGACTGCACCCCCATAACCATCAAATGGCATCTGAGACTGAAGGGCTTCAAAAACCAATTCTCTGATGAGAAAAAAATATAACCTTTTTTTTTCTCCTGTAAAAAAATGCAGCCTTGATGGTCCTGATGGTTTCCAACCTTACTGGCATGACAAGCAGATCCCACCTGAGATGTTTTCTTCGCCCTACAGACGAGTGGGTGCCACAATGATTGGGGAGATGCTTTTTCCTTCAGTGGAATAATGAAGCTTCAGGAGGTGCAGGGGTGTCAAAAGGCTGCTGGCTATGTCCAGATGTTGCAGAGAGCATCCCTGATGACTGAGGGCCCTCATCTGTGTGGTAACGACTGGGTTTTTCAACAGGACAACGCTACAGTACCCAATGCTCGCATGTTCCCACTCACCTCATGGAAACGCTTGCATGAAGTGATCAACAAGGACAGCGGAACAATTAATTACTGAGTTCAAGTTTGGAACTTTCTGTTTTGGGGGTTTACCCATGTTTTTTGGAGGTGTGGTCCTAAACTTTTGATCAGCTGTAAAACAGCCTGTTTCAGTTTAAGCATTGTTTTTAATAAATTGCAAGCTCAAAAAATGTTTTGCCTCACTCCTATTTCTTCTTGTTGCATGTTGAAGCTCTACTTGGAACCTTGTTAAGATCCAACCATGCAAAATATGATTTTTTGCCATTTTTCAAATGGTCTAAAACTTTTGATCAGGACTGTACAACCTAAAAATAACAGCAATTTGTTTTCTTCAGCCACATACATCACAGTGGCCCAACAAGTGCAGTTTGTGTTCAGACAAGTTTTGAGCAATAAAAAAAAATAGCTTATATGTAACCTCCTTTATTTGTTGATGAAACGAAACAAACTGAAGTGAAGTTATCATGATGCATTGGGAAAAAAATGATATTTTTCAGCGCAAACTGTCTGTAGTTTTCTAATAAAATCTCTGTTACTGAGCCTCACAGGTTCTTCTCTTCACATGCCAGCAGTGGCTTCGCACATGCACGATTCATTTGCAGTCTGGATGCAGTGGGGTAAAAATCATCTGTTCCATCTTCCACTCCACCACGTCATCAATTATGAGAGGCAACAGCCTTAAAAGTTCCAGTTTTGTATTAACTGCGCTGAGAGTTTGTTTGAGGACTGATCTCACACGGCTTTGAAGAGGTATCAGAGTCAGAGTATTTAAACTGTTTAATGCTCCGATTCAGAATGGAGTAGGTGAACCATTCTTTTTTTTTCACAAAAAAATTTAAGAAACAGCATAACATGATATGACAAAATGCCATAAAAATCTTGTGTCCTAATCAAAATGGCAAATCTGGCTGACGGATGTGAAAATATTTTAAACAGTTGAAAACTGACTCAAACTTTACTCCTTCTATATCTGGTGTACCTTCAGTCTTGGGGTGTTCAACAGGAGTGTTGTACATCTCTATGGTGCATTCTGCTCCACACTGATTTAGATCACCACTCTGAAAAACAGATTGCGTCATTAAACAATATCTACAGAAATGTTGTGTACGACTAAAGCAGAAGCCACCAGTGCAAAATGAACCCAAATTATCTACAGCATGCAAAACACGGTTCCTTTAACTACAGTTTTATCTTTTTATTTCCATAACCTAAAGGATTAACAACTTCAAAGGCATCTTGGTATAGCAGTAGTTTGAAACATAATGGATTTTGGTTAAAAAAAAAAAAAAGTACTACTTTTGAATATCTTACCATCACTAATGTCACACAGTACATCTGATGAAGACTCAGCTGATTCCTCACCTGTTACACATATATACATATATATGTATAGGTGACGGTTTAGACACGTGATGCATTTTCTCCCAAACGTGCATGAACAATCAGGAAATCAGTTTCCTGTGACTGCTCTTGACCTTGCAAACTATGCCAGTTTATGAACATTATTTCATTATTTTTTTGTATTTCATTTTAATCAATTAATTTTAATTTCAGCAGGTGGTATCACACGCAAACAGATTGAACATGGACTGAACAGTGGTAAATCCATGATTTAAACCTCCCTATACCACAAAATATGTTTTTTTCATTGTAAATAGCTGTGTTATACTTGGTGAGACTCTAGAACTTAAAGAAATATACATATTTTTTTATTAGTAATTGTTTGTATGTACTGTTAACATATACTGTTTTATCAAACAGCCTGAGCTTGTTAATATTAAAAACATTTGACTGTAATTTTCACAATAATTCTAAAAATGTTTTGACATTTTGTTAAAATTAAAAGTACGCTATGTTTTAGGTAATTAATATACAGTTGTAAATCGTAAATTCAAATGAAAAAAGCAGGAAAGATTGTCATTCATACAGAGTTATTATGTAAATTGTAGGGTGATTAATTGTAAATAATGTTACAGATTTTTCCTGTTGTTTTCAAAGACAATGTGCCATATTACAGTACATTCATATATTTTCAACATATTAACAGTGTAAAAATAAAAGCAAATCACCGTTTTTCAATTTACAGAAATGTAATGTCCATATTACAATCAATTACTCTTTTTGATTTAATGGTAATTTACCGTTGCCATTTTACAGTTATTAACTGTAATTTTTATGTACATTTCTTACAGTGTAGCTTAGACAACATCCTCTCCTCCCCAACCTGCTCGATGGACTTCAGTGGACAGTCCCGGACAGAGCCGGCCCTCCTGACCAGTTTGTTGAGTTTCCCCGTCCCTCTCTGCCATTCCCCCCACTCCAGCAAACCACAGCATACAAAATAGCAACGACAGTGTCATAAAATGTCACAGGTGGAGCTCTTAGACCCTTAAGAGCTCTGCTGGATGGGGAAGGGAAGGGCTACTAAATCAAACCTGTTAAAAAAACTGGTTCAATCTGTTAGCCCAAACCTGGTCTCCAGACTCTGGACCCCCTCCGCTCAAAGTGCTCCATCCAGTGATGGTCTTCAGTCTGTACGTGTCCTTTCCTCTCCTTATCTCTCTCCTTAGCTCCTTCTGGACTCTCCTCATTTCCTTTCTGTTTCCAGATCTGAAAGCCCTCTTTTTCTGCTCCAGCAGGGTCCTAAAATCTGGAGTCAGCCATGGCTTGTTGTTGGAGTAACACCGCACTCCTGGTTGGTACAGTGTTATCTATGCAGAAGTTGATATAGTCTGTTATGCAGGTGGTTAGTGTGTCGATATCCTCCCCATGTGGGCTGCATAGCACCTCCTAGTCTGTAGTTTGTAAGCAGTTTGAAAATAATCTTGTTTGAATTAGGATTATGGATCTGCTGGGATAAAAAAAAAAAAGACTGGATTGGAGACCCTCTGTGCCCAAGGAAAGGAAATTGGTCAAGATCTGGAGAGGTTTGAGCTCGAGAGAAAAAGCCCAGGAGCTGGTGTAGAGACCCACCCTCTAACAAAGCCAGGCCTGATAATGTGGGTGGAAATGCAGGATTGATAAGTTTTTGGCTGCTCGTTCTTCCAAGTGACCACCTTCTCTTGTTTGTAACCAGGCTAACGATCCTGACTGTGTAGGATTTGGGCCTTGGATTCCAGGCTGGAGTTGTCTTCAGCCAGTAGTCTGACTTGGAGGGGAAACAAGAAATCTTGTATACCCCATTGCAGTGTGAGTGTGGTGGTTACTTACCGGTCAGTATTAGAGCTTACTATCAAATCACTTTTTTTTATTTTTTTATTGTCACATCACATGTGCAGGCACACTGGCACAGCACATGCGAGTGAAATTCTTGTGTGCGAGCCCCACAAGCAACAGAGATGTGCAAACACAACAACACAAACGAGCAAAATACAAGAATGGCCAACCTGAAACTAATAAATATATGTACAATATATAATAGTGTATGCATTTCTGGATGTGTATACTAAATATTTTCCTACGTGTGTGTGTGTGTGTGTGTGTGTGTGTGTGTGTGTGTATACACATTTTTACAAATTAAATAGTAAAAAAATAAATAAATAAATAAAAATAAAAAATAAAATAATAATAATAATAATAAAATATATAAAATATACAGAGTTGAATATGTGCAAAACAAGTGGCATTTATATACAGTGTGGAGTACTACGCTCTGTACTACGCTCTTGTACGGAGTGTACAAACATTTGCAGATAAATGATAGACACAGGAAATGTTTTAGCTTATTAATTAAAAAAAAATGGTATGCAAAAATAACTACAAAAATGCACAACATGAATTAAATTATCAATCAATTATGTCAATTATAGATTCTCAATAGCTTCATACATGGAACTTTGATTTAAAAAATATATTACTAAGCTTATTTGACCCATTGAAGTGTTTGTCTTGACTCAAAATCTTAATATCTTTACAGTACAAGAGAAAATAATAAATCTTTACATGTTTCTCAGGTGTCTTTGGAAATTAGCTTTGCCCAGAGGTGGTATTTCCACCTATTGTTGCTTCCAGATTTGCTGCCATTAAGCCTGGTGAGGCTGCGGGGTCTTCCCCACCTTGGACAGCTGGGGCTCAAAGTTATAGATACAGTGATATCACTTCCCTTGTCCTTGCCTATTGGATTTTATCCTGTACCCAGGATTTGACAGTTCCCCACTTCAGATCGCACTTGACATACAAGCACACAAGTGGTGACCAGTGGCCACAAGCTGCTCCACAAGGGTTCTGAGCTCCAGTTTTCATATCACCTTCAGAGTAATATGCAGGACCTGATGCTCTGCCTCAATTTAAGCAGGGGCCCTCCATTATAAGCCTCCATTTACCATCATTAAAATTAATTACTATAGAAGCTGAACTGGATCTGGTAAACAATTAAGCTAAATATAAACAGCAAGTGAAACCTCAAAAGTCACAGTTGAACAGGTTAGTGAAGGAGACAAGAAAGCTGGTCACCAGTTATTTGTTGTTGGTCATGCTCCCGTCTGGTTTGAGGTCACTTAGTAGCCTTTCAGCAATTGTTACACAAAGTGACTCAAAGCTACATTTAAAAAAAAATTATTATTTTTTCCTTTTATTGAGTGTTTCAGGGCTAAAGTAAAAATTATTTTTACATGTTTGATTATAGAAAGTTCCATCATCTTCTGCCCTCTTTAGGTGGAGCTGGCCTGACAGGACCTGTTTTATTCCTACCGTTTACTTAGTTTGGTTTTATACATTAATTCTTTTTCGTATTTTTGGCAAACTTTTATTTTGAAAAGTTCTTGCTTCCTATCTGCAGTTTTTCTGCTTTTTAAACGCCTTGGGCTTTTTCTAAAATGACCAGGAACTCTCTCCCTGATGGAAAAGGACCTCCCTCTTTCTTCTGCTTTTCACTCTTCTTTCTTTATGTATGGTACAAAGGTAGGTGGGAGAAATAAGAGGCATGGGTACTAATGGAGTGAAGCACGCTGTAATCAGGAGACTTTGAATTGGTTGAGGATGCATCTTGTGTGGGCTAATGGGCTATTGTACTCAGTGTTAAGAAAGACAAGCAGTATAATCTATTTTGATTTGATTTTGCAGGCAATACTGTAAAGCAAAAGGATAGCCAAGTAAATGTATGCAAATATTAGGGCTAGTTTATTTGCTCATGTGTGATGACTCATTAGGGGAAAGGAGACTGTTATTTAGGTTCTTGAAAGCAACCAAACTTTTCTCCAGAATTGGACTTATAAGGAGAATTGACACAGTGAAAGGTTGGTGACTGATTAAAGAATCATTAGGAAGCAGCAATACAATGAAAATACACACACAGTACCCCAGTAAACACCAGTGAGTAAGAACACAGGCACAGAAAGAGAGAGGGCTAAGCAGAGCAAGGAAAAGCAGCTGTCAAACAAAGTAATGATGGTAATGACATTCACAATCAGAAAACAGAAGCCAGTTTTCAATTTCTTTGCTTGCTAGGTGCTGAGCCAGTATAGAATCATGAGGGTGCCCACTCTTTCCTACATGTCTACTAACAGCGTTTCAGCAACAAACAAACAGACAGAACAAAAATGAGAAAAATACGGAAATTGTTTTCTTACAGATATTCTTTTGCTTCAGTGTTTCCGGAGCCCCGCAAGGGACATAGGAGAAAAAAATTTACGCTGAACTTTTGCGAGATGTCGCAAAACTAACTCGGGATCTCGCAAAACTTTTGCGAGATCCCGAGTTTGGGATGCGGCTAAAAGTTTTGCGAGATCCCGAGTTTGTTTTGCGAGATCTCGCAAAAGTCCGTCTTAATTTTTTTTTTCTCCCATGTCCCTTGCGGGGCTCCGTAAGTGTTTCAGTCCTTTGGCTTAAGCTTCATTCTCTGATCCAGTCTTTGTTTCTTTTTTGTTGATCCAAGCAGTCATTGGCAGTCACCTGGGCTACAGCATGACTTCATACATTTGGGCTGTGTAGTTTCTTATGAAGTTAGTGTTGATGTTTAGGAATTTAGGCGTGTTTAGGCCTCTCCTCTTCTTTATCATTACACATACAGCTGTTTCTTAGAAAGGTGTTCATCTAAGCCAGGGGTGAGCAACTCCAGGCCACAAGGGCCAATGTCCTGCAGGTTTTAGATTTCACCCTGTGTAAGCACCTGAATCACATGATTAGTTCATTATCAGGCTTCTGGAGAACTTCAAGACTCGAAGAGGTAATTTAGCCATTTAAATCAGCTGTGTTGGACCAAGGAGATATCTAAAACCTGCAGGACACCGGCCCTCGAGGCCTGGAGTTGCCCACCCCTGATCTAAGCTGTTCAATTGAGTTTAGAGCAGCAACCAAACCACACATTTACATGGTTATGCAGTGGGAAAAAATGTAATTAAATTTAAAAAACAAAACACCTCACCCCCCACCCCCACCCCACCCACACGCACACACACAAATGTATAACCTGCTTAGTCTGCGCAGATTCTGATTCCCAATCAGGATGGTCAGCCCCTGCAGTGAATTTTTGTTTTAGGTGTACGTTATGGTGCTGAAATTGTCACGGTTCTGGGTCAGTGTTGACCCAGCATTTTGAGTTTCTTATATTTTGGTCTATTTTTGCATTATGGATTATTTTCTGATGTTCTGGTGCTTTGTTTATTATTATCATTATAGATCTGTTTCAGTTATTCTTGGTGAGGTATCAGTTCTTAGGTTTTGGGTTCTCATGTGTATTGCAGTTTCTGTTCAGTGTCTAGTCTGTCTCTGTGTCGTGTCTGCATCTTTGTTTAGTGGTTTCTTGTTTCCTGTCTTATTGTGAAAGTCTTTGTCTTATGTTAGTGTGTGCAGCTTAGCTCCCCCATCTCGTTAGCCCTGATCTCCCCCAGCTGTGTCTCCCTTCTGTTACCCATTCCCTGATTACCACCCTGTGTATATTAGCCCTGTGTTGTCCTCAACCCAGTGTCATGTCGTACCATCAGATTATGCCTGTGTGTTTTTTGGTCTCAGTGTTCAGTCCTCACTTCATGTTTTGTTTTCTTGCCAGCAATAAAGCTGAGGTTTTTGAGTTGCATTCCGTTTTCCGAGTCCTGCATTTGGATCCTCATCTCTGCCTGCCCGCACACAGAGCCCTGACAGAAATTTCATTTATAACCTTTTGCACATTGTATTAAGCAGCCAAAAACATGCAAATAAACTGTTATATAATAAGCACTTTGATGGATTCTTGTCTTTCTTTGGAGACATTAGATTTACATGTAACCTAGAAGACAGGGAAATTATGAAGCTATTGAGTTATGTTATGATTATTCATTTGTCAGTTATTATATACTGTACAAAACCAGTGTATTGGAGATAGACATCTTTATCTAAACAGGGACTGAAACAAGCCACCTGTGGGTTACCAGTGACAGGTGCTCTAAACCTCTGATCTTTGTCTAACCCAGATTTTTTTCTTCTCCACCCAAACACATAGCAGTCCCGATTTTTCTGCAACTAATAGGTGACACATTTTGGTCAAAATGAGGTTGCAGCTTAAATTCATGTCGTAATAAATGTGGTCAAATCAGATGTCATGATGTTAATTTTTAGGTGGAGCCTCCTGTCATGCCCCATAAATCAGTTTATCTGTGATGAGAAACACATCGCTTTTCACTCATCTCTGAAATGCCTTCGATAAAGGACTTTTATTTGACTTGTGAAACGACTAATGAAGACGGTAGTTATTCTGAAGGAGATACTATAGTGGGCACAGTTAATTTCAAACTGACAACAAATGTCAGCATTAATACCCTCACCGTAAAAGCCAAAGGAGACGCAAAGACAAAATGGACAGAAGACATAGGAGATTATCTAATGACTGTCACTTCAAAAAAGAGATATTTCAAAGTGAAGGATTACTTAATTGGTGTAACACTTAAAGGTAAGAGGTTTTACTCTCACCTTTAAAATCTGGCGAGGTTGTTGTTTTTTGTAGAATTTTATAATAAAAGCAGTTGCCCATGAAGTTAAGCGTATATGGAAATAAAGATTTGTACTGAAACAATAAGAACAACAAAAATGTTTAAATATTAAAATAATGTTAATTATAATAAATAAAGTGAGATATCAAGTAATGAAAACTAATGAAAACTGATTAAACCATGCATCCTTTTTGAGATTTGATCCATTTTGAATTTAAACAAAAATAGTACAGTGTAGTAAAAAAGTACAATTGAATATCATAAAATCCATCAATCACAACAGCAAAAAGTATAAAGGTGTAAAAAGAGAAGTCACTCCATAATTTGGCCCACAACCAAAAAAGTTATGTTTTGTGTTTTCTTGCTCCCAAAGACACATGTGTTAGGACAGCTGGTTATTCTAAATTGGCCATGGATGTGAGGAAGATGAAATGTAAGGAATAAAGTGCAGTATGAATGCATGATTACAATTTGACTTGTACTCAAAACCTCTTTTAGCAGTCAATAAAAGTAGACAAGCACTACATAAATGAAGGTATGTGCCTATCTGTTAGTACTCATGCCTTGCACTTGCAAGCACAAGTACCAACTCTGAAAGAAAATCTAAAAATGAACACAATAAAATTAATTGATTCTGAGCTTGTTAGAATAGAATAGAATAGAATTCAACTTTATTGTCATTGCACATGCACAGGTACAGGGCAACGAAATGCAGTTTGCATCCATCCAGAAGTGCTTTAGTGATATAGATATATTACAATATATATTAGCAATAGTATAGATATGTAAGTATATTACAGAAATGGGTCTATTATGGTATGTTATAATGTACACGGTATGAAGTATGTTGTGAATATTCTATAACTAAGTATGTACAGGCTGTAGTGAGTACAAGCTATGTACAGGATATGAACAGGATATAAATATGAAAAACTATACAGAATATGAAATAAATAACTTTACAGAAATCTGAGATATACAGCTATACAGAAATGGGAACTATGCAAGTTGTAAACAGTTGTAGGATTAAAGATTATTGAATGTACAGAATGATTATTTACACAGAGCTATACAGTAGTGCAGTTAAGATAAGTGAGGGTGTAGATAGTTTCTACAGAGGCTATATAAAGTGCTAGTGGTTGTGAGTGGTGGTTCACTCCATGTTATTATTATGTGTTTGAGGGTACAGTTGTCCATTGTGGGGGTGTGTATGTTCAGTCCATGAGTTTAACGTGGGTCAGATGTCAGGAGGCAGAGTTCAGGAGTCTGACAGCTGTGGGGAAGAAGCTGTTCCGGTACCTGGTGGTCTTAGTCCGGAGGCTCCTGTGGCGCCTCCCAGAGGGCAGGAGGGTGAAGAGTCCATGTGATGGGTGACTGGGGTCTTTGATGATTTTCCCAGCCCTTTTCAGACACCGCTTCCTGTAGATATCTTTTATGGCAGGAAGTGGTGCTCCGGCGATGCGCTGGGCAGTTTTCACGACCCTCTGCAACGCCTTCCGGTCCGAGGCAGAGCAGTTCCCGTACCAGACTGTTATACAGTTGGTCAGGATGCTCTCGATGGTGCAACGATAGAAGTTCACCAGGATGTCTGAGGACAGGTGGTTCTTCCTCAGAGTCCTCAAGAAGAAGAGGCGCTGGTGAGCCTTCTTGACCAGCTTGGAGCAGTTGGTCGTCCAGGTGAGATCCTCGGAGATGTGGACTCCCAGGAACTTGAAGCTGCTCACACGCTCCACAGCCGTCCCCTTAATGTGGATGGGTGGATGTGGGTCAGCATTCCTCCTGTAGTCCACGATGAGCTCCTTGGTCTTCTCGGTGTTAAGCAGCAGGTTGTTTGTGTCGCACCACTCAGCCAGACGATCCACCTCCTCCCTGTAGGCGGCCTCATCGTTGTCACTGATGAGACCAATCACCGTGGTGTCATCTGCAAACTTAATGATGGTGTTGGAACCATCAGCAGGTCTGCAGTCGTGGGTGAAGAGGGAGTAGAGGAAAGGGCTCATCACACAGCCTTGTGGTACACCGGTGTTCATTGTGATGGTAGATGAGCAGTGGTTATCCAGCCGGACATGTTGGGGGCGGTTGGTCAGGAAGTCCAGTAACCATTTGCAGATGAGGGAACTGATGCCCAGGTCTGTCAGTTTCCTGATGAGTTGTGAGGGGTGGATTGTATTGAACGCTGAACTGAAGTCTATAAACAGCATTCTGGCGTAGGTGTTGTTGTTGTCCAGGTGTGAGAGGACAGAGTGCAGTGCGATGGAGACTGCATCCTCTGTGCTCCTGTTCTGGCTGTATGCGAATTGGTGGGGGTCCAGGGTGGGGGGGAGACAGGATTTGAAGTGTGCTAGGACCAGCTGCTCTAAGCACTTAGTGATGATGGGGGTGAGTGCTACTGGGCGGTAGTCATTGAGGCAAGATGGGTTGGAGTTTTTGGGTATCGGGACGATGGAGGTGGATTTGAAGCAGGCCGGTACCACAGCGTGGGCCAAGGACAGATTGAATATGTCTGTGAGCACTCCTGCAAGCTCCCCAGAACACGCTCTGAGAACACGCCCGGGGATGCCATCGGGACCTGCAGCCTTGTGGACATTGATCCTGCTCAGCACCGCTCCTACATCGGTGGGGGAGAGAGTCAGAGGTTGGTGGTCTGGCGTCATGTCTGCTTTGGTTGTGGTTGTGGGGTTCCCTCGCTCAAAACGAGCATAAAAGTTGTTGAGCTCGTTGAGGAAGGAGACATCAGAGGATGCGAGGGAGGGTTTGGTGGTCCTGTAGTCTGTAATGGTCTGGAGTCCTTGCCACATGCGTCGGGGGTTGGAGTTGGAGAAGTGTTCTTCTACCTTCTTTTTATAATGGTGTTTGGCTTTTTTGATGCCCTTCTTTAGATTAGCCCTGGCTGTGCTGTAGGCGTGTGCATCTCCTGACCTAAAGGCGGTGTTGCGGGCCTTCAGGAGGAGACGAACATCCCGGTTCATCCAAGGCTTCTGGTTGGGGTACATGGTGATCCGTTTCTGGGTGGTGACACTGTCTGTGGTTTCGGAGATGTAATCCAGTACAGATGAGGCGTACTGGTCCAGGTCTGTGTGGGTGAACATATTCCAGTCTGTGTTTTTAAATCTGTCCTGGAGCACTGCGTCTGTCCCCTCTGGCCACACTTTAATTGTCCTGTCCTAATTGTTGATCTCAAGACAGATGAAAAGAGAGTTTGTAGGTTCACAAGATTATGGATGCCATTTTAGGGAGCTGAGGAAACATGCAAGTACCACAAATATGCAATTATTCCTAACACTGCTTTAAATGCACGGACTAGTTTCCAAGAAGCACATTTTGTACCTGCATGTTTGTTGTGATTATTTTTTAATTAATGATAAAACGTGAGGGCAATTTTTAATGGTTGCAATGTTTGTAAATGGTTATAATAAATTCCAAAAGTTCCAGTACTGTCTTCCCATTTTCACTTATATTTAATTAATTATGACTGTTATAATTTCATGTCTTACATGACACATGACATGCTATTCTGTGACAGCAAATGTTTTTCCTCTAAAAATGAGTGTTAAAAAACATTAAAAAAATACACTCTTCCTGCTCTCTGAAACATTAACTAAGGATTAATCATCCATTTATTAATGTCAGACAAGCTATTTATAGATTGTAAATTTATCTGTAGTGTAGTTTGTTGGAAACACTTAAGAGGTCATTCTTGACCTTGGTCAGTTTTGACTCTTAAATACTGTGAAAGCATGAAATATGAACTGTATGTAAGGGTTAACTTGTATTTTGTAGTTACTCGAATAGTGTTGCAGATATAAACAAAACACTACATTCAAAGAATATGTATGTAAATATTAATGATCAGCAGTAAACTGTAAATATAGTTGTATGTCTTTTAAGAAGCTGACATTTTTAAAAGTGTTTAGCTTTATCTTGCAGGGACTTCACTTCCCAAAGGGGTCCACACTTTTGAATTCAGGCTCAAACTCCCAGAGGGGTAAGTGGGAATTTAATATTCATTAACATTTTATCTTCTTTTTTTGGCAAATGTACACTTTCCACACTGGTTTTGTTTTACAGGAGCATGCCTTCATCCTTCAAGGGGGAAAATGGAAAAATTGTGTACATGCTTGAAGCAAAGATATCCAAGAGCTGGTGGTGGCCTTCTAAAGTTAAACGAGAGATCAACTTCATTTCCAAGACATTTCAGCAGTTTTGGGAAGGGATGGTAAACACTGCACTGATAAGTGTTAGAAATGTAACGTGTGCTAAATGAAAAGTGTTTGGTATAAAAGAAATCACATTAAAAATCACAGGCAATAAATCATAAAAATCTTCTCTGTCGATGTGGTTTTTCATAGAGTCCACAATCTGGTACAGTGAGTAAAAACATAGGTGGGCTCTCCCGGGGATGGGTCCAAATGTCTGCTACCATTGAGAGGAATGTTTGCACTCCAGGTAAAATAAAGGTTCAAGTTGCACGGCAAATATTGATAGATTTAAAAATGCAGTTCAATGTTCTGATTTGATTTTGACAGGTGAAACTTTATCTGTTGTTGCCAAAATCTGCAACTCCTCTTCAAAGAACACGAGGCCCAAATTCAAGCTTGAACAAAATACAGTGTACCGCAGCAAGTACCACACTAAGAACTCACTGATAATTCTGTTCAAAGAGGTCGGGGCCACTGTCAGTCCAAACTCCGAGCAAACTGTCTCCTGCCAGTTGAAGATTCCTGATGATGCCATCTCCACTATCCATAACTGTGAAATCATCTCAGTTGAATATTACATAAAGGTATTAAACAATTTCTTGGTGACATCACATCCCCTCAGAAATAAAACTGCATTTTTTGTAAACATGTGTGAATAAATATGCTACATGTGAAATGTGTGTCTGAACTATGTATTAATTAGAACAGATAATAATAATTCTTTACAAGTTTCTCAATCTCTGACTGTTTCCCAGGTGTATCTGGACATTAGCTTTGCCGTTGACCCAGAGGTGGTGCTTTCACTGGTCATCGTTCCTTCCAGATTTGCAGCCATTCAGCCTGGTGAGGCTGTGGGGGCTTACCCACCTGGGAAAAGGGCGCAGACATAACGAGCTGGGGAAACCATGGAATAAAACACAAGGAAAAGAAACTAGGCATAGGAACTCACAGATACAGGACGGGGACACAGGGGGTAAAGACACGGGGGGAAATCTAATAAACTAAACTGAACAACCGAGGAACCATGGAATAAATAATGAACAAAATACAAAAACACAAGAAAACTAAGAATGCTGGGTCAAAATGACCCAGGACAATGACATTTATTGAGTGTATGCAGGGTAAATTAAAAGAGTAATCTGACATGTTTAATTATAGAAATGTCCAGTAATAGTTGCAACTTTTTATATATTTTGCATATTTTTATTTTGAAAAGTTGTGACTTCCTACTACAGTTTCCTAAACAAAGCAATTATCAACACCTGCTTACTCTGTATAAAAGATGATGTGCCAGCAGCAGAGAAAGGGGAAGCATCAAAATGGAAAGAACTGACGGATGCTGGGGGAACTGGTGTGGCATGGGCATGGGCATGGGGAAGGCATTCCCCAGTGAGACACAACAGTTAAAAGACTGGTTGCTGTGATGGGTTCCAAAGCATTTGTCTTAAGACCCCTGCACCTGTGCACTTAATGTACAACAATGGACTGCTAGCTTGATTTTATTTTTTGCTGTTTTTAACTGCCTTCGGCTTTTTCTGAAATTATAAATAAATCAAATGTTTTTAACTGCTACACTGTGTTTTTGTACTCTTTGGCTACCATCCCTTTCTGTTAGCAGCTTTACTCACTGGACTTATTCGAAGAACTGACACAGTGAAAGGTCGGTGACTGATTAAGGAATCATTAGGAGGCAACAATACAATATAAATACACACACAGTACCCCAGTAAACACCAGTGAAGAAGAACACGCAGCACAGATAGAGAGAGGGCTAAGCAGAGCAAGGAACAAGTTGGCAAGGGAGACCAGAGAGGCAGGTGAAGATAGGACAAGCTGAGAATACTCATGCTGTATTGCTGAGACGGTTTCAAAAATAAAGTACTTCCCCTGAGAGACGATTATGGCTTCTTTCTCTCTCCATTTAGGTGTCAATGTTTTTGAGGAGGTTTATGTATTTATTCTGTTATTAATCTGATTGCAAATACATTTTCCTAATCGCTACTCTGGTCTCTGTACTCCTTGGTTGCCTTTCCTTTATTTAGCTGCTACCGATTAAAAAACGGTGTGTTTAAAAAAAAAAAAAAAACTTTTATACACCTCTCCCTCTTTTTCACATTACACAGACAGCCGTTTCTCGGAAAGGCAGCGGTGTTCACTTAAGTTGTTCATCTGGGTTCAGAGCAGCGACCAAACCGCACGCACACATGGTAACGCTGCTCACACAAATCACACAAGTGTATAACCTACTTTTCCCTCATTTACGTATTTTTTGACTTGCAAATGTGGATGACCAAACTCTGCAGTGAAGTTTTACTTTAGATGTGCATTATGGTGTTGAAATTGCACTTATATGCTTGCTTACAATTCTTGAATGAGCAGCAATAACGTAAATAAGCTCTTATGTAACGAGCACGTTATTTATTTTTATTGAAGACATATTTACATGTACCCTAAACTACAGGAGGGAGTATTAACAGATTGTTGAGTAGTGTTATGGTTATTTATTTATTTTTTGTCAGCGATCATATACAAACACAGTCTTCTTAGCGAGATGTATGAATCTTTCAGTACGACCGTGACTTCGATTTAACGAGTTCATGTTCAGCACTATTCAGTAGGCTAGTCTATTTGCTAAACTACGTAAATTGCAATAAGTTTTCAAATGTTTCATTATACTGTATATCATACTTAAATCAATGCGTGGAGCATCTCATCTCTTAACTTTTGTTATTATCTGAAATCATAAGTCACGATGTCACTCTTTAGGCGGAGCCTCCCGTCATGCACCTTAAATCGGTCTATCGGTGCTAAGAAACGCATCGTCTTCAACTCAGCTCGGAAATGTCCTCGATGAAGGACTTAAACGTGACCTTTGAAGCTATCAACGAAGACGGTAGTTATTCTGAAGGAGATACTATAGTGGGCAGTGTTAGTTTCAGGCTGACAAAAGAGGTTAAAGTCAAGAGCCTTTCTGTAAAAGCCAAAGGAGACGTCAAGGCAGAATGGACAGAAGGAACAGGATATTTCCAGATTACCCACACTGCAAAAAGGAGATATTTTAAAGTGAAGGAGTACTTAATTGCAAGAAATGGTAAAGGTGAGAGGCTTTAACACACTTGGAAGAATGCAAGGGTTAAATTGTGCAGCCGACATAAAGAAAACACTACATTTAAGGAATATAACCTGGCTTCAATGATCAGCAGTAAATTGTAAGTATATCACTGTAGCTCTGTGACAAAGCCGACATTTGCTGACCGTTTCTTGCAGGCACTGTACTTCCAAAAGGGGTCCACACGTTTAGGTTCGGGCTCAAAATCCCAGAGGGGTAAGTGGGAATTTGAATTATTAATACTGTCATACGATGCTTTGGCAAATGCATACATTTCCCACTGGTTTTGTTTACAGGAGCATGCCTTCATCCTTCAAGGGGGTATATGGAAAAATTGTGTACATGTTTGAAGCAAAGATGTCCAGGAGCTGGTGGTGGCCTTCTAAAGTTAAAAAGAAGATCAACTTCATTTCCAAGACGTTTCAACAGTTTTGGGAAGTGATGGTAAACACTGCACTGATACGTGCTATAAATGTGATATTTGGAAAGTGCTTTGTGAAAAAACTCACATTAAAAATCACACGCATTAAATTGTAAACATGTTTGTCTATGTGGTCTGTCATAGCATCCACAATCTGGTACAGTGAGTAAAAACATAGGTGGGCTCTCCCAGGGACGGGTCCAAATGTCTGCTACCACTGACAGGAATGTTTGCACTCCAGGTACAGTAACTTCACGCTGCGCAGCGAGTGTTGATAGATTTAAAAATGCAGTTTAATGTTCTGATTTGATTTTTACAGGTGAAACTATATCTGTTGTTGCCAAAATCTGCAACTCCTCTTCCAAGAACACGAGGCCCAAATTCAAACTTGAACAAAAAACAGTATTTCGCTGCAATGAGTCTACTAAGAAGTGGGTGATGAATCTGTTCAAAGACGTCCGCGAAACTATCAGTCCAAACTCAGAGCGAACTGTCTCCTGCCAGTTGAAGATTCCTGATGATGCCATCTCCACTATCCATAACTGTGAAATCATCTCAGTTGAATATTACATAAAGGTATGAAACAATTTCTTGGTGACATCACATCCCCTCAGAAATAAAACTGCTTTGTTTCTAAACATGTGTGAATAAATATGCTACACGGGAAATGTGTGTCTCAACTATGTATTAATTAGAACAGATAATAATAATTCTTTACAAGTTTCTCAATTTCTGACTGTTTCCCAGGTGTATCTGGACATTAGCTTTGCCTTTGACCCAGAGGTGGTGTTTCCACTGGTCATCGTTCCTTCCAGATGTGCAGCCATTCAGCCTGGTGAGGCTGTGGGGCCTCACCCACCTGGGACAACTGTGGTCACAAGTTAAAGCAACTTCGCTTCCCCTGCCTTCCACACTGGATTTGGCTCTGAGCCCAAAGTGTCAGGTCACTACCCCACCCCAGATGCTACTCAGCATGATAATATAACAAGTGGCAATTCTAACTAGTGGTCACACGGTGCTACTGCACAGGGGATTTCAGCTCCAGTTTTTAAAGCACCTTTAATGCAACATCCAGGTCCTACTCTGACTACTTTTCTACAGGGGGAACAACCTCCATTATATACGTCCATTTACCAGCATCAAAATGAAACACTGTGAGTGTAAGTGAATGGGCCAAATATTAATAGCAGGGGACACCTCAAAAGTCACAGTTGGGTATGGGTTAAACAGGGTTCAGAAGGCAGAATCATAAAGCTGCCCCCTTCTTGTTGATGATCAACTGGCAGGACAGAAGAGGCCTTCCAGCTGTTGTCCCACAAAGGAATTAAATGTGTTATACAAAAACTGTGTTTTTAATATTTAATATTTTGGAGGGAAAATAAGACTAACTGGACAAATCATGAATGTGTTCAGTTGCAGAAAGTTTCTATGTCCTATACCCTATTTAGACGTAGCTGGCCATATACTATACCAAGTAATCAGAGCTGTACCCCAAAACTGTGACTTTTAAAGGGCCTGAAAAATGGGACTGGGGGTTAAATCATGTGACTGAGCAGTTTTCACCTCTTGATATCAGTAGGGTAACCAGAGACACAAGAAGTGACAGAACAAACAATAAGAGAAGTAAGTGATTTTCCTTTAGTCAGTCTTCTACTCTCTATACTCCACATAACAATTTGTTTAACAACAGACATGTTTTTAATTATAGATCACATTTTTATATTTGTTATTATAATTTTGCTTGTTTTTTCAGTGTTTTGAAAACTGGAATGTAAATGCATTGTCTGTTGTTTTAAATATATATAAAAAACAATGTCACATATAATTTGTGTTTATGCTTAGAGATTTGAGGTGAAAGGTCTGTTTAGCAGTGTTATCCTTAGGAGTATGCTGCACTTTACTTTTAAAAATATTGAATTGTTTATGTTGTTCTATGTATGGTGCCATATCAAATTCTTGAGGCAAAACACTTAGCATTACTCCTAGCTTATGGTTTTCGTGATGACCAACATGGTCTCTGTTAAACTACTTACTGTTTTATACTGCAATGCCTTCACTGTCAGCTGAAACAGACTCAGAAGCACTTTTCACATCTGATTACTGTCAATGGGAAGCTTTTGTTTTGAAAAATTGCTGATAAAATCTTATAACTGAGAGCTTTCATTATTAAAATTAGATGTTTCTGAGCACTGTGATCATAGCATGACAGCATCTTGATAACATCCAATAAAATAACTTGATGGATGGTTAAAGGAATAAACTGCCACCAGGTGAATGTCTAAACTTGGATGTATGTGTCACAGTGCTATCAAAGGGATAGAGGGTCATTCCTCAACCTGCACAGCAGCTGCAATGTAATGTGTTATCGTAATGTACATGAAACAAAGAAGCTTTATAGAAGGTTTTTGGTTATAATATAATGATTACTTATTAGTCAAAGCTGAAAAAATCAAGAGTAAAGCCTCTAATATATTGTAGAAAATCAGCGGTTGCCTTCTGTGGTAAAACAGTTATTTCCTAAGATGAATTGGAACAAATTGGAATATTAAAACATTATGAAAATGCAAACGGTTAATTGGATTTTTTGATGAATCCAGGGGGACAAACACATTTTGGCTGTGTGTGATGAGAGAAGAGATTGGTTTGCCCTGAGCAATAGTATAGCAAGTTGCCATAGATAAACGCTGGACTTAAGAAGATTGTAGCATAAAGGTGAGATATATTGCTTTTAAGAGCTTTGAACAGTGGTGATGACCATTTTTACCGCACACAACATGTCAGTAACACTCTGCCATTATATGCACAATTTAACCAAGCAGGGGCGTGGGGAGGGAGAGAGCGAGCGAGCATGGAAAAAACATCTCGCCAGCACAAAAGTAGCTACGATAGGTAACAGAGAACTGCACAAGAGTTTAGACTCAGAATAAAAACACTGTAAAGAACGTTTTGACTCATCTACACATGTTAGAGCAGGTCGGTCATTGTGAGTGCTTGCATTTATTTATGTCCTTCCGTTTTTGCTCTGAGCTCATAGTTTTCCACTGCTGCCTCTTTGGGAGATGCACCAATGTGTTTTCTCACACCTCTGTGTGTTTGTACATTTCATCATACAAAAGTGGTAAGTGTGGTCAGAGATTTAGGGGGCAGGTTGTTCTACTTTCCATTGTTTGCCTCACTTTTAACACATTTAGGAAGAGTGTTACCTTTTCCATTAAAGACGATCACTGATTTGTTAAGACATTGTTTTTTCTTTTCTTTTCTCCACTTCCAACGAGAGTTACACTAGGTAATAATGTCAAGAATAATGCTACATACTACTTTTATAACATACGTTACGCCCTACTGTGGGAACTATTTAAGAAAAACCATCAAAAAACCACTGAATGCCCACACGTCAACTTGCCCTACATGCGATGCATGCAAGGAGCAGTTAGGAAACCACAATAACTTACCGCAGCATTTCATCTCCTGTGGGGAAACAAAAAACAAGGTTAGGTCACACTACAGACTGACAGTTGGTTCCCATCTATTGAGCGATACTAACCAGTATAAATACTAAAAACAGCCAGGCAGTCTGAAGCAGCAGTCTGGTGTGAAAATCAGAAAACTGGAATATATTTATAAACACAATCACAAAGCTCACAGGGGGTATTCCTCCTGCTTTACCAAACTTTACCAAAACTGTCCTAAAGATTAAACACAGCGCTCAATACTAAGCACCATATTGACTCAGACCTAACACTGTTATCTTTGCCCTACCTCTTTAGCAATGGACCACTCTAGTCCAGTCACGCCACCAATCTCAACAAAGGATTTCCATCAAATACTGACACCTCAAATTAAGAAATCCTAACTGCTTGCACTCGCCTATGGGTAGCGCTAACTCCTAGATTCCAGCTCTCACACAACTAATTAATTAATAATCTACTTACAATTTTATCTGTTGGAAATCCACCACTAGATGGAGACAAATAGGTGAGAAAAAGCAAATGTTTGTACTGGATGTTTGTAGAGGATGCTGAGTATTTTTTTATTTAGCCTCAGAGCTTTGTGAAAGTGAGTAACTTGTATGTAAATGAGGAAATATATGTACAACAATCAGAGCTTAGAGAAGGATAATATATAGTTTCAAATGTGGGCTGCGTAAAATGATGTGTTTCTTAGTCTGTATATGCATGCAGAAATGAGTTTTGTATGTGACTCACATATTTATTATATGCATGACTAGGGGAATTTAATTCAGCTGTGTTTCACTGAATCGTGTTTCTGATAAAAGAAACCAGAACATCAACAGTATTGTGATGATCATCACCATTTACAAGTGGTAAGCGCTGTGTATGGAAATTAATATTTTAAGCTATTACATAATTTAGTATTCCTTGACGTTCTTTTACTAACCATTTTGTGCTTGCAAAATTTATCAATTTCGATGCTTGTCTCCATTTTCGAACTGAAGATGTGAACTTAAGCAGTAGATCAATGGCTTACAATGGATTGGACTGTGGAGAGGACAAATACATACATTTGAAGCCTGACAGCATCTGGTATATACACAACTTTGGATAAACTGGGCTGTTTAAAAGGCCATTTGTATAAACTGCCCCTTTAAACAGCCCAGAGGAAGAGACATCTGTGTAACTGGTAGAGTCTAAAAACCCAAGCACAATACTACTATTATTATTATTATTATTATTATTATTATTATTATTATTATTATTAATAATAATAATAATAATAATAATAATAATAATAATAATAATAATAATAATAATAAAGTCAGCAATAAGTAGGATACCTACTGTTTTACCTACATGTTTTCTTAGTTACTGATGTTTAGAGAGGCCACACTTGTTATGGTTCACAGGAGTTGAGGAGTGAGCGATGAAAGTGATGCTATGGTATTTCTCTGCACTGGTTGTTTGCTGCTCTATGAGTTCAGCAGAAGAAGGTGAACCCACAGCTGAGAGTGGTTCCCTAGTGGGTGGGGGGATCATATTTCAGGTTCAATATTATAGTTACGTTCTTCCTAGTCTGAACCTCAGACAAGAACTGGCCAGAAGAATTGAGCTTTTTGAAGTTCTGCTTAGAGAACTAAGACAGAAACACCATCACCTGTATCTCACAACACATCTTAATGATTTACCTTCTCAGTGTTGCCATAATATTTTCGAGACAGGGAGGAAGCAAAACTGATTAGACTAAACACTAGACGAGAGGCCATCAAAATAAAACGGGAAACATGAGACAGACTAAGACACCGACTTGACACTGAGACCAGGACACATGACTGACAGGGGGTCATAGGAGATGTACGAACATGTGAACATGGGGCACAGTAACAGAAACCTAAAGACTAGAAACTAAGGATATAACACACAGTAGCAGATCAGTAGGGAGCACTAAAACCACGAATAACACTAAATTAAATAATATAAATTAATAAACACACACACACACACACACACACACACACACACACACACGCACGCACACACACACACACACACACACACACACACACACACACACACACACACACACACACACACACAAAACAATTTACACTAAAATCTACACTGCAATCTGGAAGAGTTAAATTGTTTCGACTGATTTTTTTTTTTTTTTTTTTACCGTTCAGACCAAACTGCATGCAGACTTTCTTAGAAACAAGTCTTTTCCCGCATAATCACGGGCGAGCCAAAATCAGTCCACGTCTCAGAATTCAGCGCAATTCGGCACAAAGGACACGATGGTTTCGTTTCAACACCCAAATGGGACGAATCTGAATCATTGCTGACGAAACAAAACAAACTCTCTCTGCTGAATGGGACGGAATATCTCCGAATAATCATACCGATACCCAATGCTCGCATCACACGGCAAATGCTTTTGCCCAGTCTGACTCCGACGAGTGATTTTGGTGATGCAAAAGTTTATAAGAGCATCCTTCAATTTTCTTAGCCCGGGGTTGGAGCCTATCGCTGTTGTCACGGGGTGAAATTTGCAATACTCTATACAGTTTTTGATTGATCGCTAGTCCATTACAGATGGACTAGCGATCAATTACCAGTACATCATAAGCATATTTTAATAGGTTTCGGGGTTTTACTGGAATATACTTTAAAAACCTGCCAATTTGCTGTGAATGTGATCTTCTTCTTGTGAACATCGTTTGTGGCCTGGTAGTTTTTCTCACATCACCCTAAACTGCGTAAATATATGACGTTTCTCTTTATATGATATTTAGATGTTGTGATATTGGGTAGAATCATAAATTACGATCTCACTCTTTAGGCGGAGCTTCCTGTCATATCTTGCTTCAGTTTATTAGTTCCTAGAAAAACGCTCTGCATTTCACTCGGCTCTGAAATGTCTCCGATAAAGAACTTAAATGTGACTTTTGAAACAATCAGTGACAACAGCAGTTATTCTGAAGGCGATACTATAGTGGGTACAGTCAGTTTCAGACTGACAAAAGAAGTCAAAGTCAAGAGCGTTTATGTAAAAGCCAAAGGGGACGCTAACGTAGAATGGACAGAAGTAGGTGTACCTGTCGAGAGACTGCAAAGTGCGCGCAGGAGATATTTCAAAGTGAAGGAATACTTGGTTGCAGAAAACGATGAAGGTAGGATGTCAAAGTCAAACAGAGTTTGTTGTACTTAAAGGTGTTTGTAGCTATGAAATTTATCAGGAAATTTGGCAATGTGTTGTATTAAAAAGCAAAATTGCTACAGTTAGATTCCTTACTTTAAAAAAAAAAGTTTTTTTTTCTTTTTATGAAGTGAAGAGTCTGAGGAAAGATATATCCCAAAATAATAAGAACAAAAATCTAAATAAATAAATGAATAAATAAAGACATGTTATCGAGGTGTGCATGATAGGATTCCAGGTCAAACCACAAAAAAGATTGAACTAATTCAAGTTGGTTAACTTGTCTTTTATTATCTGTTATTGGCAGCTATAGTTAAAAAATATTAACACTTTTATCTGTAATTCCAAACAAAACAAAAGCCAGACAAAAGGAAGTATCAATGGGTTAAATAGTGTAGCAGAGATAAAGAAAACAGTTAACTTTGAGAATATGAGATTGAGATCAAATGTTAATCAAACGACTCTTGCAGGGACTGTTCTTCCAAAAAGAGTGCACATCTTTAAGTTCAGGCTCAAAATCCCAGAGGGGTAAGTGAGAATTTGCAGCATCCAACATTAATACATATCTTGCTTTTGCAAATGAATGCATTCCTAATTAGTTCTGTTATACAGAAGGATGCCTTCGTCCTTTAAGGGAAAACATGGAAATATTGTCTACACCTTTGAAGCCAAGGTATCTAGGAGATGGCGACTGCCTTCGAAAGTGCTAAAAGAGATCAACTTTGTGTCAAAGTCCTGTCCACACACTCCTCAAATGATGGTAAACACTAGAGTGACATGTGTTAAACATCAGATTTTTGGAAAATGTGTTCTAACTATTCAATAAAAAATGTTTCAGATTCAAAAACCTGAATTACCTTTTACACTTTAAAGTTTTTTGTTTATACATCTTGGGGATAGTCATCAGTTCAAACATACCAACAGTGCAAATGTAACATACAAGAGAATTCAGCGTTGATTACCTGGACTAGATCTGAAGCCTAAAAACAACATTGAGGTATTTTCTTCTGCATTTTCTCCACATGAGGCATTTAGTTGATCTGGAAAAATGTTTATTTGGTTTGTTATAGTGTCCACAGTCCAGTTCAGTGCGTAAAAAGATGAGTGGTCTCTGCAAGGGACAGGTCCAGATCTGTGCTACCATTAACAGAGGAGTTTGTTCTCCAGGTAAAGTATCTGCAACGTGCTCTAGCAAATGTTGATAGACTAAAAAAAAAAAAAAAAAATGCAGCTTATTGTTAATATTTGCTTTTGACAGGTGAAACCTTGTCTGTTGTCGCCAAAATCTGCAACTCCTCTTCCAGGAACACAAGGCTCAAATTCAAACTTCAGCAGGTAACTGTGTACAGTTGCCAGGACAACACTAATAGCAGCAAGGAAACGCTGTTCAAAATGGTCGGAGACACTATCCGTCCAAACTCAGAGCAAACTGCCTCCTGCCAGCTGAAAGTTCCCAGCGATGCCATTCCCACCCTCCATAACTGTGAAATCATCTCAGTTGAATATTACATAAAGGTATGAAACAATACATGATTTGTATTACCTCAGAAATGAACCTGCTTTTTTGCAAACATTTGTGGATAAATAATAAAAAGTAAATATGTGTCTTAACACAACATCTTTATTGCAGATTATAATGCTTTACAAGTTTCTTCATCTCTGACTGTTTCCCAGGTGTATCTGGACGTTAGTTTTGCCCTTGACCCAGAGGTGGTGTTTCCACTGGTCATCCTTCCTTCTAAATTTGCTCCAGCTCAGAGTCGTGAGGCTGTGGGGCCTGAGACAGTTGAGTCTCCAGTTTACAGCGAGTTCACATCCTCTACTTTCACCACTGGATTGGATCCTATACTCACAGGGTCAGGTGTTTATCAATACCCCACCCCAGATCCCACTCAGCATGCAAATATAACAAGTGATTATAACCAGTGGCCACAAGGTGCTGCTTCACAGGGTTCAGTTCCAGCTTTCATAGCACCATCTGTGCAACATCCAGGCCCTACTGCTCTCCATGGAGAAGAACCTCCACTATATTTGTCCATTTACCAGCATCAGAATGAATGAATGACTGTAGAAGCTGAACTGGATTTATTAAGCGAACAAGCCTTAAATAAACTGTAAGCAATTTCTTTAGACACTTGGATAATTGTTCAGACATTTTTTCGTACTGAGAATGTTACCTTGAAATGAACTGAATATACTTTTTGGGATTCCTAACCTGGATAATTGAGCATGTGTCAAGACATTTTGTAAATCCTACATATGAATATATTCCTGGTCCCAGACTGTCTCAAGATGTACCATAATGTTTCTGACTTTTTGTGGGTAACATGTATCGGAAAATGTGACATAGAGCTGGGCTTTTAGGAGTTATGGTGAACAACTCCAGTCCAATTGACATCCTCCACTGATGTTGCTTTTTTTATTTTTTGTTTTTTCAAAGGCCAAAACATGCATTGCCTACTTTTTGTGCTAGTATTGTGTTTGCGTCCCCCATTGAAGATAAAAATAAATATAAGCTTATTAAAGTTTGATAAAACTGAATATTTTAACATTTAATTTAGATCTTTATTCATTCATGTTGATTCATTGGTTCATATGTGCAACAAACTTTTTTGTTCTTTTTACCAAAACATGTTTTATACCCAAGCTTAAAGATCATTAAGTAGGAAATAATTTTGAATCATAAGCCTGACATTTATCAGCTGAAAAACAGGACAAAAAATGTTTTGCTCCAGCTGTTTTTATGTGCAGGGAGTAGGGAATTTTATCCCGATAGCATCCTATGTGGTGAATCTTTACAGAGAAAAACACCACATAACCATTCAGCCCCACAAACATTCCTCAAAGACTTGTTGTCTTGCTAAAACAGATTTACACCCCTTTAAACCTAATTAGTATTCCATGGAGTCGTAGCACCTTGGTTGCAGGCAATAACTCATGTGTGCCACAGTGGCAAACATTGCATGTTTATCAGTAAAGGTGGTATCGGTTGCAATGGTTTTCTAGTGGAAGGAGAAACTGTACTGTTAGCATTTGTAAAAAGGTCTGCCAGTCATGGGTGGAGAATAGGGACAGCACTTGTAAGAGTGATCTTGAATAGTTTAAACTCCTCTGGACAGTTGTGAAGCATTTCATTGCAAACAAAGAAATCTAAATGATACTTAAACATTTCATTCCTCCTTAAGAGGATTAAAAAGTGTTACATGGTCACTATTTATTGTATTTATTGCTCATCTATTGATATTGTGAATGCTTAGCTCCTCCCACCTGCTGCTGTTGCTCAGACAACACAAGCACATGACCATAGGATAGGCTACTTTCGCCTGCCACCAAAATGGGAAAAGTGCTACTGAACGTCTGTTTTTTCCTCTTCATCATTTTCAAAGGTAACATGTGTCGCTGTTTACCTCAGTAATATAGCTGTTATTTTTAAAAAACAGTTTTAATTTTAGCTGTTCGAACTGTTGTAAACATTTCTTAAGTAGCTGAAAGGCATTTTGCAAGTGCTGCCCCCGCGACCCGGCCTTGGATAAAGCGGATGAAGATGGATGGATGGATGGATGGATGGATGAAGCTGATAAAAGAGATAATAAATTTAATCTGTCTATACAAACAAAAACTGTGGGTGAGAAGTTTAAGGTCATGCCCAAAATTTCTTGTTTTCACTGAAAGCTCGTACATATATTGATAAAAAACGCTGACAGGGTTTGAACCATTGATTTTTACGTTAAAATGTTTTAGTTTTGTCAAACTATCATATGTTCGCAGCATTCATGCTCTTCCAGACCTTTTTTTATTGTAGCTGTAACTTTGTTGAAGTAATGTGGATACATTTCATTCCTTTCTATGCGCCCTGGGACTGGCTTTGTTCTGTTATGTGTGGGTTCAGACAAAGATCATAGCTTACAGCAGCACCCGCAGGTTGCCGGATTTCATTCCCTTGTAGATGTCAGCATTTTTGGGATCACTGCTTTTGTTAATGGTACCTAATGAATTGTGAGTTGGTTTAACAGAGAAACAGGTCTGCAGGTGTCATTTTCTCAAAAACCACCAGAATTTTGTCCTATTTGTAAAGCAAAGCAGGTGCAGTTATGACTCCTGTATTACATCAGAACTATGAAAAAACAGCAGTGTTTAAAATGAAGGGCATATTTATAGACTATAACTGATTGACACCTCTAAAGGCTTTTATTTAAACAGCTAGATTTTTTTATATGTAATAAAGTGTGAACTTCACTGCTTGGTCAGTTAGTCTTGGTTTCAAATGCATTACACATAGGTTCAGTCAGTGGTTTCAAAGCACAGCATTGCAGAGCTAAACAGATGAAGCTCCATTGCAGGATTTATCAACCTAAAACAATAACGACAACAAAAAAATAAACATGTGTTTGTTTATTTAGTTGTTTTACTGTTGAATGAAGTGCTCTTGTGTGGTTACAAGCTGCATGTTGAGCCATGTTTGCCTGGATTTGCATGTGTTTGTCCACTTAAGTAGTAATGTTAATGTGGTTGACACACAGAAAATGAGTACAGCAGAGAGCAGTTGTAGGTTACCTAGATAAGGTTGTGGTTCTCTACAGGTAAGCATGTGGGCTTGGTACTGACTGCTAACCAGTTATATTACCTTGTTCTAAATAATAAAATATACAGCTTTTTGCATATCAGACATACCAAATGCATCTTTTAACACACATTTATTACATATAATTTATGGGTACTTTAATTATTTATTCTTTTATGTTTTATTTGTATGTTGTCATCCACAGAGCTGTCTGCCTTAAAGATTCAAAACAAGCTGCTGGGTAAATGTCTGCAGGTTACAGAAGGAACCGAAGGAGGTAGAGTGTCACTGGGCGAATGCAGCCCATGCTCACCTATACAGGAATGGCGTTGGCACCAAGAGAGCCAGGCTGTCAGCAACTACCACACTGGAGAATGTCTGACTGCACCAAGAGAGCAATATGAAGGTGTGCATCTGCAGCCCTGTGTCTTCAGAACTGCAAGTGGCAAGGATGGTGATAGAAGAGAGCCAGGAAGCCAGGTATGGACATGCTCCAGAGAAGGCCACCTCACTGTGGTAGGGAAGGGGCTCCACCTTACTGCTACAAAACAATCCACTTTGGTCTTCCTTTCAAGAGGACATAAGAAGGTAATAATATTAAGGATGGAGAAAAGAAATTTTCCATGTATGATAATAGCATCTTAATTACATTATTTTAAATGTATTTAAAAGCTAGAGAATATTGTTGAATGTTTTCACAAAGCTGAAAGATAAAAACGTTTGCCTCTGGTTCTTTAGAAGCAGGGGAGCAGGTGGAGAACACTTGACAGCCAGACGCTATGCAATGGCAAAACCAGCCAACATAAAAATATCAATCCTCACCTACATCTGGGGGAATCGTTGGAACCAGAGATTCTTTCCAGTCATATATCTGATGTATACAGACAGGATGAAACAGGTAAGAATATCTCAGCCATAATTTACCCAGTGTTGTGTATGTGCATGTAAACACATAACCATTTTAGAAGTCTTTGATTGAACCACTCCTATTCGGGCCTGTTTTAGACAATGACTTGCAATAAGATAAATTTATGCAAGACATAGTTTAGGCTTACAATCGGGGTTAAAGTAGTATTCTGGCACCTTTAGTTAAAGTTGTTCTTCTAGTGATGGCATTGAGATATTTGCTCAGTCATTAGAAAAACATGACATCCCATAACTGCTTACACCTTTGACACATCTTTTTTTCCCTCATCCGTGGGGTGTATTCATAGTGCAGACAAAGGAGTGTGCATAAATGGAGTAACAACAGCAAGTGGCAGTAGTAACTTGAAATAAAGCTCAAGAGATACCATCAAATACACAAACTGTTTTTGTGAAGCTTGTCTCACAAAATGTGTCTGCAAGAAAATGTGCAGTTGTTAAATTTTCAAAGGAGAGAAAAAAGTTGTAAATTTACAGTGTAGAACTGGAAAAAGATTTAAGAAAGAGAGCAGAGAAAGATGAGAAATTATTTTCAAAGGTCTATTCATCTCACTGTTGAAATGCTAAATACTCAAAGAGCACTGAATACTGGTGCATGAGCATACATCAGCTGGTCACAGTTTGTACACAAATAAATGTCATACTATTAGAGTACCCAAACTACCCATGTCACACTTAACCCTTGGCTATAACAGTTATTTGTTTTTAATCCAAATGAAGTATAATATACACTTATGTCACATAATAATAATGATTCTATATTTTTTTTATATAGATTTGACTCCTTCTTATTTTAGCACCAGATCCCCTGCAGATCCAATGATTTTTCTCCATGTGGACAGTGGTAAGATCTGCAAATAAAAATAATAAAATAATACTAATAGAAGAGTGAATGTCCAGTTTTATTTATGTAAATATTTGATTTATTGTTGATGTTTGTACACTATAGAAAGCAATATTTACTTTTCCAACACTAGATGGAGACAAATATAAGAGAGACAGCAAAGGTTGTAGTGGATGTAGAGAAGTTTTTTTTTTCAAACTGTGTTTCGACAAAAACCGATGATATGTATTTGCAGCAGTTACTAGTTAGCAGAGGAGTAAATATGAATTGCATAAAACAAATGATGCTTTTTTTGGTTTGTATTCACATACACATGTTTATAGAGATTTCCTAGAAAATGGCAATGGTGGTGTTAAGTTTATTATCTCTGTTCCTGGGGAGTGTGACTCTTTTCTTCAGTATTTACGCTGATAGGTGAGTGGCTAAAACACATAAAACATGCATTATTTATATAGATTCACTATTGGAATAAAACAAGTACTTCTTTACTTTTTAAATACTTAGTAATTTAAAGGTACACTCAGCATTTTATAGACTATACTATACTGTACTTATATAAATATACTTAAAATAGTTTGAAATGATCATTATTATTGTTATTAAGTATTGGTAGTAGTAGTAGTACACTGTGAGAAAGAACAGGAAATGTCTGCTATACTTATTAAAGGATTTGCAAACATGCGTGCAGTATAAAAGGCAAAGAGTCTGTATTATTTTAAGGAGTTTCCATCCATTCGCTTCTGTTTATCCTTTTCAGGGTTGCGGGAGCCTATCCCAGCTGTCATAGGGTGAGAGGCAGGGGTACACCCTGAACAGGTTGCCAGTCTGTCGCAGGGCTAACACACAGAGACAGACAACCATTCGCTTTCTTGTAATTTCTTTTAGTAGTATTCAGGAATAATTCACCAAGCTTCTTGAAGGACATTCAAGGCTCTTCTTTGGATGCTAGGTACCTTTTTTCCTTCCTTTAAGATGATCCCACAGGTCCAGGCTCTGGGGAGGAGTCTTTTGGTGTTTGGGTCATTGTCATGTTGAAAAGTTAAGCTGTTGTTCATTAGATGCTTTACAGCTGTTGTTGGATGGTGAATCAAAATCTGATGGCAGTTTTTTGGATTCATAAATCCATCAATGCTTTCACAATTCCAGACATCATTGGCTGAAATGCAGCACAAAACCATTACAGAGCCTCCACCATGTTTTCCAGATGGCTGTAGGCACTTGCTATTGTACCTCCCTCTTTACCTCCTCCGTACATGATTTCTCTGTTTCCATTCTTAAGGAAGGGTCACCACTGAGATCATTTCTGATACAATATTGACGAACAATTTTATGCCTGTCAAACTGTGATATCTTTTTTTTTTTTTTTTTTTTTCCTACATTCAAATCAGAGATGGGAACAAATTATGTGCTGGTAGTAACAAAGTGCCTAAAGATACAAAAACAAATGGTCAGATACAATGACTGGATTAAAAATGAGCAAAAAGACAGCCAATGTCCGAGGAAAAACTTTGAAGACCTTCAGAAAGCCTGGAGAAATATTGCTCATAACAATATAAAAAATTACAAAACTCTCTGTCTCATTAGAGACAAGGTATAAGAAAAAAGGGGTGGTTCAATACTTTTGCAAGTTTAAATTGTTACACTAAATACAATCACATCCAAAAGAAATCTGAAACAGGAATCTGTGTAGTCCTGTGAAAGAACACACTTGATAGGATAGGTAGCCTTTGTCAGTGCGCCCCAGGGTGGCTGTGGCTACAATGTAGCTTGCCATCACCAGTGTGTGAATGTGTGTGTGAATGGGTGGATGACTGGATATGTAAAGTGCTTTGGGGTCCTTAGGGACTAGTAAAGCGCTATATAAATACAGGCCATTTACCATTTACCATGTTTTAGCAAATTCATCCCAGTGTCAGATTTTGCAATGCTTGGAGAAACTGAAAGAAAAAAAGTGTTACATCACATAATTTACAGAATATTAATTATTTTCAGAGAAGAATCTTTTAATTAAAGCTTCTTCTCTGTAAAAAAAAAAAGAAAAAGTTTTGCAGCACAGCAGCAAGTTGCAGCTGATCAAACCACAAGACTGCTGGAACAATTTTCTTTGGACACGTGAAATCAGTACAACATGTCATACTGATAGGCATGGCTGGGTGATGATTTGTATTTGTTTTACAGCCTTTTTACCCCGTCAGACCTGGACACCTTGCAGTCGTTGAGTGAGCTTGGCTGAAACTGGGTCATGCAGCAGGATAATGATCAGAAGCACAGCAGCAAGTCTAAAAACAAAAAACAAAAAACAGAAAATGATGGTGGCTAAGACAAAGTCCAGACCTCATTCCAAATGAAATGCTGTGGTGGGACCTTAGGAGAACTTTGCACAAATGAACACCAACAAACCTCAGAACTGAACTGAAGCAATGTTGCAAAAACGAATGGGCCAAAATTCCTTCACAATGAGTGAGAGAATGAAAGTCATACAGAAAACAAATACTTCACATTGTTGCTGCCAAAAGTTGTTCTATGAGCTACTGGAATGGGGTGTGTGTAGTTTTTGAGCAGACAGGTACAGTGGGGCAAAAAAGTATTTAGTCAGCCACCGATTGTGCAAGTTCCCCCACTTAAAATGATGACAGAGGTCAGTAATTTGCACCAGAGGTACACTTCAACTGTGAGAGACAGAATGTGAAAAAAAAAAATCCATGAATCCACATGGTAGGATTTGTAAAGAATTTATTCGTAAATCAGGGTGGAAAATAAGTATTTGGTCACCTCAAACAAGGAAAATCTCTGGCTCTCACAGACCTGTAACGTCTTCTGTAAGAAGCTTTTCTGTCCCCCACTCGTTACCTGTATGAATGGCACCAGTTTGAACTCATCATCTGTATAAAAGACACCTGTCCACAGCCTCAAACAGTCAGACTCCAAACTCCGCCATGGCCAAGACCAAAGAGCTTTCGAAGGACACCAGGAAAAGTATTGTAGACCTGCACCAGACTGGGAAGAGTGAATCTACAATAGGCAAGCAGCTTGGTGTGAAAAAATCAACTGTGGGAGCAATCATCAGAAAATGGAAGACATACAAGACCACTGATAATCTCCCTCGATCTGGGGCTCCACGCAAGATCTCATCCCGTGGGGTCAAAATGATCATGAGAACGGTGAGCAAAGATCCCAGAACCACACGGGGGGACCTGGTGAATGACCTGCAGAGAGCTGGGACCAAAGTAACAAAGGTCACCATCAGTAACACACTACAACGGCAGGGAATCAAATCCCGCAGTGCCAGACGTGTTCCGCTGCTGAAGCCAGTGCATGTCCAGGCCCGTCTGAAGTTTGCCAGAGAGCACGTGGATGATACAGCAGAGGATTGGGAGAATGTCATGTGGTCAGATGAAACCAAAGTAGAACTTTTTGGTATAGACTCAACTCGTCGTGTTTGGAGGAAGAAGAATACTGAGTTGCATCCCAAGAACACCATACCTACTGTGAAGCATGGGGGTGGAAACATCATGCTATGGGGCTGTTTTTCTGGCAAGGGGACAGGACGACTGATCCGTGTTAAGGACAGAATGAATGGGGCCATGTATCGTGAGATTTTGAGCCAAAACCTCCTTCCATCAGTGAGAACTTTGAAGATGAAATGAGGCTGGGTCTTCCAACATGACAATGATCCAAAACACACCGCCCGGGCAACAAAGGAGTGGCTCCGTAAGAAGCATTTGAAAGTCCTGGAGTGGCCTAGCCAGTCTCCAGACCTCAACCCCATAGAAAATCTGTGGCGGGAGTTGAAAGTCCGTGTTGCTCGGCGACAGCCCCAAAACATCACTGCTCTCGAGAAGATCTGCATGGAGGAATGGGCCAAAATACCAGCTACTGTGTGTGCAAACCTGGTAAAGACCTATAGTAAATGTTTGACCTCTGTTATTGCCAACAAAGGTTATGTTACAAAGTATTGAGTTGTATTTTTGTTATTGACCAAATACTTATTTTCCACCCTGATTTACGAATAAATTCTTTACAAATCCTACCATGTGGATTCATGGATTTTTTTTTCACATTCTGTCTCTCACAGTTGAAGTGTACCTCTGGTGCAAATTACTGACCTCTGTCATCATTTTAGGTGGGGGAACTTGCACAATCGGTGGCTGACTAAATACTTTTTTGCCCCACTGTATATAACTATATCTATATAGAGATATGTTCAATGGAGTTTATTGTTATGAGAAAAAAACCCCAAGAAAGTAGAATCGTTAACATTTTTTGATGCTTTCACAATAGAAAAAAAGATTCTCGTGATTTCTTGTATAAATACTTGAGGGAATGCTTGTTAGATGGCAGTGGCTTAAGCCTTCAATTGGATAAATACTTGGGAAAGTAATATGTGGTTTTTTCTAGGTTCTAAGCTTTACGACGATTAGACGTCCCTGCCCAGTGGTGGCTAGTGTTGCTTACTTCCATTAACATAGATATCCATTTACCTAATGCTTATAGGTATTTCACTAGTGTAATTTACCATTTAACTTTGTCTTTTTTAGTTGTATTCCAAAATTTCTAAATTGCTGCTCTTATTTACATTTTAAACAGCATCACAAACTTTTGGAACTGATTCAAAAATACTGCATGGTAATGGCTGACATAAAATATTGTACAATTATGGCTAATTACTGAAAACCACCTATAGAGGGGGTTTGTCTTGTTGCATGCAAACATTGCAGCCAATTTATGGTGCATTTGGTGCAAAGTAAGAATACCGTTGCTCAGTGTAACCATTTGTGTTTTGCAGTGTATACGACAATAAACTTCTTGAATCTTGAAGTTTATAATGACAATAAAAGTTACAGAAAACATGGTATTTTCTTGTGGCACAGAAACTTCCCAGCAGGAGGAGTCGTTCTACAAGACAAAACCAAAGGCTATGTAAAAGTGTTTGTGCAAAGAGACCTGGCTGTTGTTGATCCCTCCTTTTTGATAGATCTGTGTGTAGACCAGACAGTGTCAGGGGAAAAGAATTTGACAAGAGAACAAAGAAACTGAACAATATATAAAACTTCTGTTTTGCAAAAATGCACTCACAAGTTTTCTATGTGCTTTAAATGTACAAATATATCCTTTTTCTTCCATCAGAGAAAGTAAGTCTTGCAGCTCTCCTGCCGTGGTTGTGTTTATCCTAATGACAGAGCACAAAGTTTACTGAACAAAATACAGCAATCCATCCCCTGTTCCAAACCACATCCACATGCCAGATTAAAAATTGGAGGTTATATATATATATTTTTTTCTCTTTTGGTGAAATGTGTCAACAATTTTGCTTCTACAGCTTACAGCTTTTCATGCTTGTATTGGATTGGCCTTAAACCCAACCCGGGTAGGTATTATGAAGCAACTTCAACAAACCCAAGATATTTTTTATCTTTGAAAGATAACAGCCACAGTGCCACTAATCTATGCCAAAAGTGAAGCCAACTCCTTTTAAATATTGATATTGTAGTGGCATAGAAACCGTCTTCTCAGTTGTTGGGTTTTTTGTTTTTGTTTTTTGCTACAGTATATTTTAACAAATCATTTCATCATAAGTAAAGAAAAAACTCTATTATAACTCTTAGAATTTGTTTATGCTGGCATGACTTCTATGTATTGCTACACCAGAAAGACTCAAACAATTCTTTTCGTATCTGAGTCCCACCCTAAAACAGGTCACAGGTAAATCTGTCCAGGTTTTTGTAATATGATTGCATTTATCTAAAAAGGGATTGCCGCTAGGTAATCAATCACTGGCAACAGTAAAACCACAAATTTCTTGCATTAAAAATAATTCAAAAACAAAATATGTGGACTTGAAATAAAAGCATGTGAGAGGATGAAGTAATGATTTCAGATTCACAATTTATTTCAGGTCATTTACAGACATAGTGTAGAAATGATTGTAATAACATTGTCTGGCTACACTGACCTATAGATACACCCTTAATTTAGCATGGCTCATGTGCACACCTTCAAACATCTTTTAGTGAAAGTGTTGACACCGAGTGACTGTCATTTTAAATCCAGTCTGCCCGAGTACTGAGAGAAAACAATGGAAAATGTATCACCGCCTGTGTGCGAAACTGTGTGCAAAGTCTTTATAGGTGGTGGCTGGTGGTGACATGCATGAAAAAGAGGTGTGTGAGAGAGTTAGTCAGCACTTTCAGTACCTGGAGGATTACCAGTTTTCACAGGTTTTATTATATAATTCATTTTTTTACTTGGTTGTTTTGAAGCAATGGAGCTCTTCAAACTTCTGCAATGTAACATATTTGTATTTGTTAGTGCTGGTTGAAAAAACAGAGCACCATCAAAACGGTTGCAATATTTAACACAATACAGGATTTATGGTACCTGGCTTTGGATAAACGATAGATGATTGGTGGAACATAAAACCATTTGCTTTTCATCCCATATTGATTATATCACATCAGACAGTAAAAAAAAGATGACACAACAATTCATGACACCACTGCACATTTAAAAAAAAAAAGCAGATTATATAAATACTAATGAGCCATTAGACCAGGGGTGGGGAACTCCAGGGCTGGTCAACACACCTGAATCAAATGCTTAGTTCATTACCAGGCCTCTGGAGAACTCCAAAACATGTCGAGGAGGTAATTTGGTAATTTGAATCAGCTGTGTTGGACAGTGTTTCCATACTGTCCACACCAGTTCACCAGTTCATTTCACACCTGTCTATGATTAGAAAATAGGAGACGATTAGAAGGAAGGAACAGAAACAGCTATAAAGAAATGTTCACATGTGGCTTCTTCTTTGAATGACAGACCTTTAACCTGAATTTGTGGTTGGCAAACTGTGTGATTTCTGCAAATGATCCTAAACCCATGTAGTGATTATCGTGACAACACCATGCCTGTTTTTGATGCAATACAATCTGAGGGACGGAGGATCATGTATTGATTTAGATTTCTCATATTCTTGGTAACTTTTGATATATTTACAGTAGATAATGAACTAAAACTTGTCAGAATTTTTCCATGGTGGAACATTATGTTTTTTAGATGCCATTATTGAACCTCCGCCTAAGATGTTCATGACCTAGTCTTGCTAACCTGTTGCCAATTATCCTAGTTAGTTGCAAAATCTCTCTCCAGATATTTCTATTTAGTACCATTTACTTATCGAGTCTTTTTTCTTACCCCCATCCCAACCTTTCTGAGACAGGCTGTTCCCATTAAGTTACAAAGGAGCTAATATTTTCTAATTGAATAGTAAAATGTCTCATTTAATATAAATGTAAACATTTTAAACATAAATTTGCTTTCTGTGTTTTATTGTGACTAATTCATGGTTGTATGATATTTGTGAATCATTGCATTTTATTTCTATTTGCATTTTACACATCATCCCAACATTTTTTGCAGATTTAAAACTGGATATTCCAAATACATAGACACACTACACACACACACATTGTTCACTTTGATACTAATTGTGATTTACAGGCAAAACACAAGGCTTCAAATATTTTAAGATTACACACTGAAATACTGCTGAGTTTTAAATGTGCTTTGTGCTGCATTTTAGGTATCTGGGTTATTGCATTTTCCATAGCCTTTAAATATTCTGTTGTTGATGATCATGTGGAGAAATAAATCACTGAATCACAGGTTAGCCTTGGCCAAAGTATTGAAGTACTATAACCTCTGGAGCTTTAGGGTATATAGCATTTATCACACATGGCCTGCACATGGTACCAACATGTTCCATACTACGCATAGCAAAACAGACCATAAGTGTCTGTTCATGTGTGAAAACATTTTTATTGCTCAAACATAGAGTGCAAGTTCTTTGAACTTACCCGGGGAATTCATATAGTGTTCTTACTTTGTTTACTTCTTCTTTGCTTTAATCCATACTGACAGACATTATGATATTAGGTTAAAACATCTGTGCATTTGTCAATGTCTCTGATATCTGTATTTCATCTTTCCTGTGAAAAAATGTTGTCTAGCTGGTAAGTCTAGCCAGCTGCAAATGCTTTGATAAAACTCCAGCATGAGCAAATAGTGTGGCTTAAAGGATATAATGGGGATTCAATAGGTACATTCGGTACCAAACCATGTAATAATGAATGAATATACTTGGTATGTGAAATGTTATATTGAAAGTATTATATTGTTTTAGCATGAAAACATTCTGTTTTGGGTAGAAGGGTTCCTTCTTTAACTCGAGCTTTCACTGGCGGTAGATGTAATACTAAAAGCTTATGTGTCTCACCTCTATGATTACTCCAAAACTTCTTGTAAGGTAGAAGACCTGCTAGAACAAGCAGCATTTTTATGGCCAGTAAAAGCAGGTTTTTTTTTTTCATGGACAAATAAATGTGATCTTTTGCTTGGATTCATTTGGTGACGCTGAAGATGTATAAAAGTTTTTATACTTGATTTGTATCCACTGCTAAGAATTGTGGCAACTAGAAAACCTCACGAGCACCTCTTCAAATCTAAGGGACGGTAACATTTAATGTTTAAATGTTTTCATTTTTAAGTTTCAGAGCTATGATGTCCAGCTATCATTTTAAGAAGAAAGAGCAGCATTGAGAGCGCACTCAGTGTTCTGATAATAAAATTGCAATGTTTATTTTACCAGTGTTTCCTAGATCACTAGATTAATGATTTTCTGCTGGATTAATCTCATCTTTTTGCCACAGTTATAGACTTTTGTATATACACTACCAGTCAAAGGTTTTAGAACACCCCAATTTTTCCAGTCTTTTTTTAATTGAAAATTCTGCAGATTAATGTCTCTAATGAAAGCATGATACAAATAAGCAATTGGAGTTTAAAAAAAAAAGAAATTGCTGAATCAATTTATAGACCAAAATGTATTCTAAACTTTTGACAGATCAAAGTAGCCACCTTTGGCAGAAATAACAGCTGAACACACCCGTGGCTTTCGTTCTACAATAGAAATCAAATATTCTTCAGAAAGTTCTTCCGACATGTGTTGCAGAAGTTCCCATAAACGTGTGGCACTTGTAGGTTGCTTTGCTTTCACTCTTCTGTCCATTTCATCCTAAACCAGCTCGATGGGGTTTAAGTCTGGAGACTGTGCTAGACACTCCATCTTTTCAAACTTACCATCTTGTTCTCTTTTCCTGAGGTAATTCTGGCTTAGCTTGGACTTTGGGTCATTATCTTGCTTTAGGATGAACCTCTGACCAAGTAGGTGCATACCAGAGGGTATTGCATGGCAATGCAGAATGCCGCAGTAGCCATTTTGGTTCAGGGTGCCTCTGACTCTGTACAAGACAATGACCCTGAATCCAGCAAAACAGCCCCAAACCATCACACTCGTCCTGTCAAACCTGCAACTTAAAGTCTTCTCCTCACAGTTGAACCTGAGACTTGTTTACTTTGACCACTATTAAACTGTGCTTGAAAGTGTTGCCCTGTGAGCCACCTATCACGCAAGCTGTTAACTCTCAGAAACTTGTCCTCTGATTCAGTTGTGGCTTTGTATTATCAGTTGTGGCTTCCTGTCAGAGTTTGGACCAGTTTCTGAGTGCCTTTGATGGTGAAGGAAATTGTACTGACACCTTGAATTTGGCAGTTTCTCTTTAGGAAAGACCTACATTTTTAAGTGTTATGATGGTGTGTCTCTCTTCCATTGTTACTTGCCTCTTTCCTGCAATACAATACTGTTCACCTGATGCTCACAAGGGTATGGTACCACAGTCTGTTCCAACACTGCTTTTGTGCAGACAAGAGGGGGTTGTAAGTAATCCAGAAAAGTTGGAACACCTGTAGGAATTAGTAGCGCCAGCTTTCAAGGTTCGATCAACCATTGCTGCAGAACAGCTTTAAATTGTTAACCCATTTTGTGTTCCCTGTAAAAGGTCTTTTGTATAGTTTGGACATGTACAGAATTTTTCACTTTTAACGTTACTTTTTTTTAAACCTCTGGCAGTTCACCACTTCCCTTTGTACCATTTCAAGCTATTCACTGGACTTAAACAAGTTGAATTGTAATAAATAACTGGAAAAAATTGGGGCATGTAGTGTACATTTTATCAAAGTCTCTGGTGTAGATCGCCCTCCTAGGGATTAGTTTGTGTTGAAGAAGAGTCATGTGATGCATGAAAGGCACCTTATGAGCGCAAAGAGTGTCTGAAACGGAAAAAGCAACATAAGAAAGCTGATAACGGCTGTTGTCATAATAGTTATTTCCAACTGTGAAGCCAGCTAATGCAGAAACCCCCCCCCCCCCCCCCCCCCCCAAAAAAAACAGGCCGACTCAATAAAATTCAGATGTTAACATCTGTCATTAAGACAGAAAAAAGAAAAAGGTATAAACCTATCCATTTGAAAATATAGGCTGTTTTCAGGAAGGAAAAACTCCCTTTTAACAGGAAGAAACCTCTGGCAGAACCAGGCTCAGGAAGGGGCAGGCCATCTGCCACGACTCGTTGGGGTGAGAGAAGGAAAACAGGAGAAAGACATGCTGTGGAAGGGAGTCAGAGATTAATAACAAGTATGATTCAATGCAGAGAGGTCTGTTAAGACATAGTGAGTGAGAAAGGTGACTGAAAAAGAAAATTCAATGCATCACGGGCATCCCCCAGCAGCCTACACCTATTGCAGCATAACTAAAGGAGGATTCAGGGTCACCTGATCCAGCCCTAACTAAAGAGCAAAGTGCTCTAATGGGGTTATGTGGTACTATAAGGTCATTAAGATAAGATGGGGCATGATTATTTAAGACGTTGTACAGTGTTATTACAAAAGTATGAGCACCCTTGATAATTTTCATGATTTTCCTTCATAAATCATCGGTTGTTTGGATCAGCAATTTCATTTAAATATACCATATAGCAGATGAACACAATGATATTTGAGAAGTGTAACGATTTGACAGGTTTGATGGTTTCATGGATAGCCTGCTTTAAGTCACACCATAGATTTTCAATAATATTCAGGTCTGGGGACTGAGACGGCCATTCCAGAATGTTGTACTTGTTCCTCTGCATGAATGCCTTAGTAGATTTTGAGCAGTGTTTAGGGTCATTGTCTTATTGAAATATCCAGCCATGGCGCAACTTCAACTTTGTCACTGATTCTTGAACATTGTTCTCAAGAATCTGCTGATATCAACTGGAATCCATGCGACCCTCAACTTTAACAAGATTCCCAGTACCTGCACTGGGCACACAGCCCCACAGCATGATGGAACCGCCACCACATTTTACTGTGGGCAGCAAGTGTTTCTCTTGGAAAGCTGTGTTCTGTTTCCACCACGTGTATGGCCTCGTGTTATGCCCAAATAACTCTAGTTTCATCAGTCCACAGCACCTTATTCCAAAATGAAGCTTGTGCAAATGTGCTTTAGCATACCTCAAGCGACTCTGTGGCATGTGTGCAGAAAAGGCTTCTTCTGCATTACTCTCCCGTACAGAATCTCCTTGTGCAAAGTGCGCTGAATAGTTTAACGATGCACAGTGACACCATCTGCAGGAAGATGATGTTGCAGGTCTTTGGAGCTGGTGTGTGGGTTGACTATGACTGTTCTCATCATCATTTGCCTCTGCTTATCTAAGATTTAGGCCTTAGAACCGTCCCTGTGGTCTTCCATTTCCTCACTATGTTGCTCACAGAATTAAGAAGCAGAAAATCAGAGTTCATCTGGGTCTTTATGTCTTTACGACATTCCTGCAGTTTAACTAATTGGTGTGTGTTATCTGTCTTCATCGTAAGATAAAGTTGAGTGTAAACTGCATAGCAGTGAAAATGTATGCTATGCCTTCTAATGATGCTGCCTAAGGGAAGCATGTATAATGTAAACAGAACTGGTCCTAGCACTGAACCCTGTGGAACTCCATAATTAACCTTAGTGAGTGAAGAGAGAAAATACAATCCTAAAGGCAGAAAAAGCACAAACAAGCACAAATTCTGCTGGTTGAGCAGCGACTGAGTTTGATTCCCTAACCCGGGCCTTAAATATTTTAATGTATATGGGTTGTGTGTCTGAGGTGGGGTTCATTTTGAACTGTTTTTATTTTATCAAGTATTGTTTAACTTTTGTAGTTTTTGTTAAGGAACGGTTGTTAGGTAAATTGTGAAAGGATTTTGTTAATATTAAGTTTAACGTATAATTTATCCTTTTTTTGTGTATAAACCTGCTGATTTCGTCCCTTTTGCTTCCAGGCTGAGAGCTGAAGGTGGTGGAGGGTTTCCCAGCTGACTTTTATTATGTGCTGTGTGTGTGGTTGGTGCCAGATTCTCTTCGCAGTTGAGTGCATGCTCACAAGTGTCTGGGGTGATCTATTTATCTTTTTTATTTGTTGAAATCGTCTCCCCGTCAAGTTGACCATCCTCAGTTCTGAACACCAACCCCCATTCCCGTTATGGTTGAATGTGTAGAGTTTTAAAAAAAGTTTTCTTTGAGTAACGAAGTATAACTTTTAATTGTGAAATCACATCTCCTGCCTCATATTAGTGGAACAAACCTGTGTACCTTACTGGTGTTAGTACTTATTTCTTTGGGTGAAATTCCAAAGGTGGCGTTGTTGGTAGCCCTAGCTATAGTGAAAACAGTGAGTATGAAGGGCAAAGTACTGAATTACTCTTTTATACATTGCTCCCACAATTGTTCATTATTGTAAGATATATATTTAGTTTGTCAGAAGGGGATAGGCGCAAGCTAGTCTGTCTGAGAAGTGAACCTTTATGTGTCACTTTAGCTTATTTTTATGACAATGTTTTGTACTTTTTATCTCATGTAATCAGAGTACAGTCACGTTCAGAAATGAGAAGCACTTCTGACAAACAGGAAAAAGGAATATCAGGAGAGTAACATGAACCACACTTACGTTATGCAAAAACAAAAAGGAGAACTTTACTGCAATCATTCAAAAGCATTTCCCCTCAACCTACATACAAAATTTAAAGAGTCACTGTCCAGTCTGGCACCTAGTAAAGGACAAAAAGGATATAAAAAACACACCCATCAATAGACACCGATGAACGTAGGCAATATGTTTCTATGAAATAAGACTTTTTTTCACACTAGTTTCAAGCATGGAAATGGAATTTAATATCTTTAAATAACATTTATTTAGAAAATTTGGTCAAAAATGAAACACGTGTGGATATAAGAAAGAAGCAGATTTAGTTACTTCAAGATTGTCTTTGTAAAGGGTAGAAAGATTATATCCCTATAACCCTCGCTACAATCTCTCTACCCAAGATAACAGAGGCAACAGTTTGCACAGGTATGATAATGTCACTGAGTGGCGCCTACATTAAGTGAAATGTACTACTTTCATTATATAGACAAGATAGACAAATGTTTGAACATGCTTATGTTTGATTGTTTTAATATCCCACTGAAATGGGCTGAGAAAAGCACAGAACAGGATTTTTAAAAATATTTTAATCTAACTAAGTATATACAGAATATAAAGTATGTAAAACTCCATAAAAAGATTATCTAAAATTAAATTGGTGTAAAGCATACAATACTGTTAAGTCTGGTGTTGTAGATACTAAAATCTGAAAGTTCATGTCATAAAAGAATTAATGTAATTCTTTGCTTCTGAATTCATATTTAAATTCACACAGTCAGTCTCTAAACTATGACACATAAACATGCAACTGTACAGAAGGTAACCTGACATCTATCTGGGGAGAAGTCCCAACAGAAACAATTGTTTGAGAACAATAGCTGTGTCAGGAAGTAAGTGAGGGTGGGATACTATGTATTTAGTGCATGTTTTTTTTAAGTGACATCTCTCTAACGGACTAACACTCATTTCTTTCTTTCACAGCCTCTCTGGAGTTGTCTTTGGAAGTCACATTGGTGAGTCGGACAGTCTCCTGCTCTGTGCTCTCTTTCCTGTCACGTACTTCCCCTTCCATGTGGAAACCAACCATCAGCTGGTATATCATTACACCAATGAAGGTACCGAGGAATGGAGCAAAAACAGGGACCAGGAACCAGCCTTGTCTAACCCTGGACAGAGACAGAATAAGAGTTAGTAAGTGTTAGTAGGGATCACTGTAAAGGCAATGTGAAGGAAAAGTAGTTCAAATCTGTCCACTGACGTGAAAACCTCACTCCCCCAACCAGCTATAGCGGTGAAAAGACGTGGTCCGAGGTCTCTGGCAGGATTCACTGCATAGCCAGAATTAAAGCCCATAGACAATCCAATGACCAGAACCACAAATCCCACAGTGAAGGCCTCCAGCCCTTGGGGGATAGGGTTGTTGTGAGGATCCACAATGGCCAGAATGCAAACTATCAGTGCTGCTGTGCCAATAATCTGTGTGGTAAAAATGAAATGTAAGAGGGAATCCCATCTATATTCTGTTCTTAAAATTTGTGTATAAAACCAGTTTGCATTTCAAAAGACTACCTGATCAAAGAAACCGTTGACAAGGGTGAGATGGTTTCCAGGATAAGTAGCAAAGATGCCAGCTGTGGCGTCAGGTCCAGTCACATTAAAACTTGCAGGATGGTCCCACAGGGCATCTAATGGGATCCAAATAATAAGATGTTTTTTTTTTTAAATTATTGCTGTTGTTGCTGCTTAAATAATAAGATATGATAATTATATACACTCAACAAAAATATAAACGCAACACCTTTGTTACTGCTCCCATTCCCCATGGGATGGACGTAGAGACCTAAAATTCATTCCAGATACACAATATAACCATCCCTCCCAAACAGTGGTCACAAATCAGTCCAAATGTGTGGTAGTGGGCACATCTGCCATATTGAGATAATCCATCCCACCTCACAGGTGTGCCACATCAGGATGCTGATCTGACATCATGAGTAGTGCACAGGTGTACCTCAGACTGCCCACAACAAAAGGCCACCCTGGAATGTGCAGTTTTTTGCGCTATTGGGGGTCTGGGGACCCAGAACCGGTCAGTATCTGGTGTGACCACCATTTGCCTCATGCAGTGCAACACATCGTCGCATGGAGTCTATCAGATTGTCAATTGTGGCCTGTGGAATGTTGGTCCACTCCACTTCAATGGCTGTGCGAGGTTGTTGGATATTCGTGGGAACTGGTACACGCTGTCGTATACGCCGGTCAAGCACATCCCGAACATGCTCAATGGGTGACATGTCCGGTGAGTATGCTGGCCATGCAAGAACTGGGACATTCTCAGCTGCCATCTGCCCTGAACAATGTGAACCATGATTCATCCGTGAAGCGCACACCTCTCCAACGTGCCAGACGCCATCGAATGTGAGCATTAGCCCACACATGTCTGTTACGGCGACGAGCTGGAGTCAGGTCAAGACCCCGATGAGGACGACGGGCATGCAGTTGAGCGTCCCTGAGACGGTTTCTGACAGTTTGTGCAGAAATTGTTTGGTTGTGCAAACCAATTGTTCCAGCAGCTGTCTGGGTGGCTGGTCTCAGACGATCTTGGAGGTGAACCTGCTGGATGTGGAGGTCCTGGGCTGGTGTGGTTACACGAGGTCTGCGGTTGTGAGGCCGGTTGGATGTGCTGCCATATTCTCTGAAACGCCTGTGGAGACGGCTTATGGTTGAGAAATGAACATTCAATGCACGGGCGACAGATCTGGTTGACATTCCTGCTGTCAGCATGCCAGTTGCACGCTCCCTCATTGCTTGTGGCATCTGTGGCATTTTGCTGTGAGACAAAACTGCACATTCCAGGGTGGCCTTTTGTTGTGGGCAGTCTGAGGTACACCTGTGCACTACTCATGATGTCAGATCAGCATCCTGATGTGGCACACCTGTGAGGTGGGATGGATTATCTCAATATGGCAGATGTGCCCACTACCACACATTTGGACTGATTTGTGACCACTGTTTGGGAGGGATGGTTATATTGTGTATCTGGAATGAATTTTAGGTCTCTACGTCCATCCCATGGGGAATGGGAGCAGTAACAAAGGTGTTGCGTTTATATTTTTGTTGAGTGTATATATATATTGTATATTTATCTAATAATTATATAATAAGATAATTCTGACTCATCACTAGAAGTCTTCACTTACCATAGTACATGCCAAAAATAATAGCAGCACCAAAGAAAGCACCAATTGTCTGAAAGAGGAAGTACATGGGAAACTTTCTCCAGCGCTCTCTTCCAAGCAGACACAAGGCAAAAGTTACTGCTGGGTTGAGATGGCCGCCTGCAAATGCAGATGTTGACATTATGTCAGTGTGTGCAGTCCATAATCACACAAAATCACAGCCTTGCCTAAAGTAAAACAAAAAAAGCTCTAAATACATGTTACATAACATAAACATCAATAAATCAGTTTGCTTACCTGATATTTGGCCACAGACCAAGATGCCTAACGTAGCAGCAAAGCCGAAGGCAAAGTTGACAGTAAGGAACATACCATGGGAACCACCGCTCAACACCAACTGGGCCACAGAACCGCAGCCAAACATCTGGAGAGAGAGCAGAGAAATCAAGTTCAATTGGGTCCCAATAAATGAATACACTAGTTTTTGGTTGTTTCTCTTGTAGAACAGTTAATATAATGAAAAATTCAATGTGTGTTTTTGTTTAAATGGGTCTATTTAAATTTGACTAAATGTTTTCTGTCCGTTTGTTGCATTGACTTTTGTTTGAAATGAAGAAAACCTTTCCAATTGCTCTGAGAAATGCATTCTGCATATCAAGACTTTACAAAGTTTTGTGTACGACATCAACCATACTCAGCATCTCACAATATAAGTATTGTACATTAGAGGCCCTGTTAGTCAGTCAAGGTGAGATTAAAGAATGTGATCATTATTTGTGAGACCTGTAAAACAAAAACCCACTGAATGAGACCTGCTCTGAATGAAATCCATTGTTTTAACAAGGGCAGGCAGGAGAAGACTACACTACATGTACAGAAAGGTCAGTATGTTGACCTTGATCGGAGGGGAACTGTCATTATTCCCAAGTGATTTATCCAAGAAGGGGGAAAAACAAGTCCTAATCCACTTGGAAAGAGGATAAAGATGGTTTGGGAACATTTTTCTTTATCAACAGCACCAGGGTGAGGTGTTCCGGGCACGTCCCACCGGGAGGAGGCCCTGGGGCAGACCAAGGACGCACTGGAGAGATTATATCCCTCAGATGGCCAGGGAACGCCTTGATGTTCCCCTGGATAAGCTGGACGAGGTGGCTGGGGAGAGGGAGGTCTTGCCCCTCCGCTTAGGCTGGTGCCCCTTGCGACCTGGCCCCAGATAAGTGGAAGAAGATGGATGGATGGCTGGATGGAACAGCACCAAACAGGATATGTCAAACTGTGTGTTCAGAGTACCTCGTGATTATATTTGTGCATATATCCATGAGTGTTCTTTGGATGTGCTTGTAAGTGTAGTATGTAAGCGTCCATGCTTAGGCTTCTGTGCTCTAAGCCCCATGAAGAGGATTCTTTTCACTGAGATCAGATGACGTTGAGGTTAGTCTGAGGGAACCGCCTTTAGAGGGACTGGCGCCTGAGGAGTGCTCATTATCACTGTGCTCAGTGTAAACTCTCCTCCTACGATGAGACCAGCCGTTGCTGGAAAAATAGGATATAGCTGAGTCTTATGCTAGAATTGTGCTTAGCTGTTTTATTTTTAGGAGTGTGAACAAAGTCTTTTTGATACTTCTTAATGTCATAGGCACTGGATTACAAATGATCAGCCATTAGCTTGTGAGTGTCCATTTCCTGATTTAGATCGCATTCCACCAGAAAGGTCTCATTTAAATCTGATACTAAATTTGGACACAGGGAGAGCTACTTCCAGCTTGCAGAAGCACTTCTAGAAGTGCTCATATTCAGTGATTCTGTGCTCTTTTCACAAATTACAGTTACTTCATATGTTTCTGTCATAATGTAGCTTAACTGCAACCCAGCAACAAACATTCAAGTTGCCGATTCAGCATTTCATACATCTATAGTGCCAAATGTTAGCACAGTCAGGGAGCTTATAAAAGAACTGCAGAGCAGTCAGCCAACTGAAACAGACACTTAGGATTTGTCTGGGAGTGAGAGGCCTGAAACCGGTCTCTGTGGGATCTTTTTAAAATCAGGATGAAGAGCCTTAGAGGAATTCCAACAGCTACTCTCCAGATGAAAGCAGACTGCTTTTGAAGTGGAAAATGGATTCCACCTTCACATGGGTTTAGCACACCAGTGGCAACCAAAGACACAATCTGCTGCTGATGCTGCTGCTGCTAAATGGCTTCCAAGGTCAAAGCCAGTTTAGACTCAGTGATGAGGCATTTAAGCACGCTATACTAACAGAAAAGTTACTCAGTCAGTTCATGACATATTTTAAATGCCTTTGACTAGAACTAATTTTTTCCATATGCAATGGTCAATTTGTGAGCAAATCTACCATGAATTTCAGACAATATTAAAACACGCACGGCTGCACACACCCAGTGAGCATGAGTTCATCTGGAGGCATTGAAAATCACAAACAAAAATTAAGAAGAAAGAGGAATTTTTACGCAAGATATTATTGCATAAGAAAAATGTGGCACCTATTATTCTGCCACTGAACGTGTCCTGATGAATAACTTCACCACACCTTTGTGTACTATCAGTAGTCACACCAAGAGTTACACCATTACAGGTCAAATATTTCTAATTTCCCATAATGATTTAACATAGATCAATCCAAAGTGCTCAAAACAAATGTAGATCATATATATGTACATACACGGGATATTTTAATCAGGGGTAGCCTGCTTCTGTGAGTTTATTATCAGGTTATTATCAGGTTTACAGATCACATTGTGCTGCAAGATTAATCATGTTTAGTCATTAAAAGAATACGCTGCCTGCTAGAATTTAAATTATTAACTGTAAAATCCATTTTATTCTTGGCGTCATTTCAAAATAAACAACTTTTAATGGTATACTCTGGAGTCTATATTTCTACAGTATATCTATATATTTCAGTTAGCAAGCAAAAGTTGTCCACCTCACAGTTATTGTTTTGATGCCTATTTTAACCTTTATGTTTGAGACAATGCAAGATAAAATTCTATTTCATCTTTTGTCGGCCTCTGTCTTTAATACTGATACTGAAAACAAAAACAACAATAACAAATGTGCTGTTCCTCATACTGAATTATCATCATTACTTTGCATGTATTAACTTCCATGTTCATGTGCACATATATAACTCCTTTTTATGTGAAGAAAGGGTGAGGTTGCGCCTCTGGGATCCTACACACAAACACACACACACATATATATGTATATAACAGGTGAGCAGGGGTTATTCATAATAGATAGCATTATTTAAAGGATGAATATTGTTTTAATGTTGTGTTGAGATTATACATGAATTCCATGCATACACGCACAGACACAGGTGCACACATTCTTACGCTTCCACACACAAACATGCACTTACCACAAGGATGAGAGTGCCAAGACACTCTGCCAGGGCTTGACGAAGCAGCAGGTTGCGGATCTGGAAGAAGCGGGACAGTTTATCCAGATAATGCTTTTGCCAGCCCATGTCTTCTTGTCACAGGTTGAAGAGACTGTGAGAAATGACACAAACACACACACACACACACAGTTGGTAGAATTTCCTGAGTGCCTGTGAAGCTGAGAGGACTGAGTTCCTCTTTTATAGCCAATGGTCTCGGATGGCCATTCTGAGCTTGGACCCACCCCTCTATACCCCGCCTCTGTGCTAGCTTGGTTTTGTCACTGACCTGTTCACTCCCTCACCACCTGTCACGCACAAACACCCATACACACACACACACACTCTGTACACCTTTTTTTCTTCCTCAGGACATTTTTGCATTGTAAGGTAAATACTTTAATATTACCTTTACCCTCCTTTACAACCAAAAATAGTCTAACCAAATAAAATGAAGTTATATATTTAAACTTAAATGTATGTTTAAGTTTACTGATGATGCTTGTTCTCTGTCCCTCAGAATTGGGATTAGAAGTACTCACTGTATGAAAAATAAGATATAATTATGTATTTACTAATACGCAGGTATCCTGGGTTTTTTGTTTGATTAAAAAAAGCAAATGTTGGAAAGAATTCCTATTTCCACTCATTGGGAAACAACAAGTGGAAGCAAATCCAAACTTACCTGGTTGCCACAAGAGCCATATAGCATATGGAATGCTATATATATATATATACACATCTTGACAAATGAATCTCCATTATTTTCAAAGCAGTATATTCTGAACCCTAGAGTTCCAGAGTTATCGGAGCACACACACAAATACACACACATGTGTAATTCATGCTGTTTGCCACCAGTACTGGATCATTCCCAGCTAATCACACACATCTTCTCTTCTACTCTTTGTCACCTTATTTTGTCTGTGCTTTTCTTATGTTCCTCTTCTGAAACTTCATCACCATACATTATGTCTCCTTTGTCTGGTTAGAAATGTGAGAACATGTGCTCTGTAAGGCCTCAGCTATGCTGGTATCAATAGGAATCTGGATCCCATTCTAAAATACTCCTGTTTTTGTCTGTGTGTGTTGTTGATGTTGCCAGTTTTTGCATGATAGTGGAGTCCATCAGCTGGAATTTACCCAAGGACTGCTAAACAAATGTGCACACGTTTATAGACACATAAAACTGCTTATTTAAAATGTCAACTTATGAAAAAAATTCCACTTTCAGGCATACAGAAAACTTTTTCTCCATAATTTATGGAGATGTTATTGTGTAAAAGGCAATCTGAGTCATTGCCAGCCAGATATGGTAAATGGCCTGTATTTGTATAGCGCTTTTCTAGTCCCTAAGGACCCCAAAGCGCTTTACACAACCTGTCATCCACCCATTCACGCACACATTCACACACTGGTGATGGCAAGCTACATTGTAGCCACAGCCACCCTGGGGCGCACTGACAGAGGCGAGGCTGCCGGACACTGGCGCCACCGGGCCCTCTGACCACCACCAGTAGGCAACGGGTGAAGTGTCTTGCCCAAGGACACAACGACCGAGACTGTCCAAGCCGGGGCTCGAACCGGCAACCTTCCGATTACAAGGCGAACTCCCAACTCTTGAGCCACGATCGCCTCATGTCGCCGATATGTCAACTCGAACATGGTTAAGTCACGTGCAACATTTTACAAGGAACCTTTTTTTGAATAGGAGTAGGCGTCCCCTGAGGAGATTACTGAGGAGAATGCTTCCTAAACCAACTTTGGGGAAAGCAGGATTCTAAAATGGTAGAATTTGATGTAAATTATATGAAGGGAAATTGAAGATTAGCAGGGGGGACTAGATGATTCAGCAGAGAAATTTCTCATTACATTGATATTGACTGGTGTTATTAGTGTGAATGCTTGAAAAGCATTCACAGTATTGTTCTTCTAATCTTTATTATTATTAGTGTGAATGCTTGAAAAGCATTCACAGTATTGTTATTCAAATCTTTATTATTATTATTATTATTATATTTTATCTATTCCGTACGTTTTTTGTAATCCTACTCCTTCAAAACCGTTCAACTTAGAAAAACCATTCAAACACCGTTAGATTCCTATTCTTTTGGACAACACTGCTTCTATTTTTCATATTTTTAACATTTATATTTTTAATTTTATTCAACTTTATTCAACAAAAATTTCCCAAAATTTCCCATGTATTTCAATGGGGAGACCCTTCAAATTCTCATTCAACTTATTCATTTTTAAACTCTTACTACTTCCACATACATTGACATAGAGCCACCATTCAAACTTTAAAACGAAGACAAGACATTCAACTATTCAACTTGTATTTATCTTTTCAATATCTATTATACTTTTTCTTCAGTTCCAGTTTAAGTTTCATGATGTTTTTTCACCCGTTTCAAAATTTATAATGGGTGTGTATGGGACGGAATGTTGGGGCTAGAGTGAGACAGCTCAACTGCTAGAGTGAGAGGAGCAAAAAAATTAATCTTAAAATCTTTTTTAAAACTGCTGCTGTGTCCACAGCGTTTGCTCTACAGGTATGATTTTACCCTCAAAACGTAGCCATGGCTGTCCTCTTTCATCCAATGTGTTTACTATTGTCCTAGGTGTTACGGTTCTTTCATAAATGTCACCAATGCACAGCCTCCTCCTTCCAACTCTTCCATAGACTCTAATGTTAAAATGGCTCAGAAGGTTCGTTTGAAAATCAGAAGAGCATGGTGTCTTTACACTGTCACCACGTCCATATAATAAACTCCACAGGCATGAAAACTGAGAATTTGGTAGACTAGAAGCTGCTGTCGCTCACGGTGAAAGAATTTTGTCAATACGACTTGTACTTTTAATTTGGGAACGATTTGTTTCGGCCTGACTTTTCTGTTCATTTTAAGCAGCAAAAGTGAGGCGCATGTCTGTGTCGTGTGTATGGAGCCATTGTCACTATAGCAACCAGGCTCACACCTGCCTGCTTAACGAGCTCTCTCTCACTCTGCCAAGGTTAAACCTAAAAATGTTAGATTGTAGTAAGATTAACTTTTTCAAAAGTACAATAAGACAGATTTGACAGGGTTTTGCCACAGATTAATAGTTTGTCACTAGTTAGTATATGCCAACTAAGTAGAGCATTGTGATTGGCACAAAGGTTTTTCAGATCTGGGCAGTTGGAGTCAGTTGATGACTTCAAAATCATCCTTTCTGACTGGATAATTAAAGCTCTCAGCATCTATCGGTCTGTAGTTAATTTCCCCACCTTTTAACTAACGTTTCACTAACCTAATCTCATTTAATGTCTCTGTTTATAGTCTGTATAGTTTATCTCCCCACGAATATACTCAAAGTAGTCTTAAAATAAAACCCACAAAACAGTTCAAGATTTAATACTTTTTATTTGCTCATTTAATGCCAGTTGCCCTGTTTTTCTGTATGTCACTCATTCGCTTATACTTGGGCAAAAAGGACCAATTTTTACACTAGTATAGTGTATTTTTTCCCTCTATCTCTCTATGTCTGTCACACACAGAGACCAACACACAGACATGTATATGCTCATTATTGCTGTTCAAACTGATGGTCAAATTTCCAAGCACCACCTGAACGCCTCATCTGTTTTTAACCTATCACTGGACCAACTGTCGTCATTCCGCTTTGCTCTCTGCTGTGGTAAGTACAGTACACTCAGTACTGCAGTGTTTTATTTTTATGATGGAAAAAATACATGTTTGACATTTAAACTCACATATCAAGTCCAACAGAGTTAAAAACAATTCAAAGAAGAAAGAAAGAAAAAAGAATAACCTTCGCTATCATTTATATACGTTTATTACGTTTTGCTGTTAGCAGCAGTGCTAACGCTAGCTTCAATGCTAATGCTAGCAACAATGCTAACGCTAGCTATAGTGCTAACACTAGCCTTAGCAGTTGTTAACTGACAAAAATAATATTCCTGTGATATTTCTTGCCGGTCAGTGAGACAAAAGTAAGAAATTAGCTTTATTATTGCCATTGTGGCTCAGTTTTAACAGTAAGAGTGCTAGCGCTAGCAGCATTGCTAGCGCTAGCAGCATTGCTAACGCTAGCTGCAATGCTAACGCTAGCTGCAATGCTAACGCTAGCTGCAATGCTAACACTAACTGAAGTGCTAATGCTAGCCGGAATGCTAGCGCTAGCAGCAATGCTAAGGCTAGTAACAGTCTAACAGTAGCCTTACATAAGTGGCAATACTTCAGTTAACTAGTTTGAATTGTAAAATGACTGCTGTATCAGTTGGTGTGCTATATTACTCTATAATTACCCTGCTGACTAGAAGTTCAGTGTATCATGTCGTGTGGGCTTTGTATTTCTGTTAGTCTGATAACACTGTACAGACAACTAACGTATTATTTCTCGTTTCTTTCAGGAACCTGACTGACACTGTGCTTTGCCTGGTAGGTGTGCACATACTGTAAGAGAAGTAGACCAAAATAAAAAAATTATATGACTAATATAAGCTGTAAAGTGATGGGTTCAAACTTTGTGCTAGACCTTTTAAACACAATTTTATAATAAATACACATAAGTGCAGCTTAACAATTGGGCTAAAATATTTTTTTCGTACATTTTTGTAGTCACACTACATGTGATTAATTAATGATTCACTCAATCATATTTGTATTTAAAAATATTATTGCTGAATTTAATTAAATATTTATTCTTTTAAAAAGTGCCCAATTATGCAACTTTTTGCACATGGCAGCCGACAACAGTTTAGCTTGAATATTTGTTTTGTCCTTTTGCAGTAGTCACATTTAGTTCATACAATTACCATGTGATATAATTTTAATAAAATTATTTTTTTTTCTTGTTTTTTGTTCAGAGTGTGTAGAAGAAGAAGAACAAGGACCAGATCTCCAGTCTTCTCTCTCACATCCCAACCCCCCAACCCCTCTATCCTCTGTCCTGCTCCACCTATTGTCTCTGCCTTCTTTCCATCTGTATTTCACTCTGTGGTTTGTGAGAAATTTTGCCAAACCAACAATCCTTTTGCGGTTTGATTTAAAGCCGTGTCTCTCCTGCTCTGTCTGTTCTCTCTGCTAAATTTTCTCTCTACCTGTTTTTCACTCTTGGCTTGCTGCTGAAAAACGCCAAGCCAACAAAGCAATAAAGAGTGCATATTTTGCCTCAACCTATGAACAAACTGAACAAACAAAGAAAAATCTGCGGTTTGATTTAAAGCCGTGTCTCTCCTGCTCTGTCTGTTCTCACTGCTAAATTTTCTCTCTACCTGTTTTTCACTCTTGGCTTGCTGCTGAAAAACGCCAAGCCATTAAAGCAATAAAGAGTGCATATATTGCCTCTACCTGAGAACAAACTGAACAAAGAAAACTAATTCACGGTTTGATTGTGATTTCCCAGCCGTGTCTCTCCTGCTCTGCCTGTTCTCTCTTCTAAATTTTCTCTCTACCTGTTTTTCACTCTTGGCTTGCTGCTGAAAAATGCCAAGCCAATAAAGAGAGTGCATAATATTCTCTCAACTGAAGAACAAACTGTCAAACGAAAGACAACTGTTTAAGACAAATAAAAACTGAAATATAAAAACAAAGACAACATCTCCTGGTGTGTGCCACTCTTATCTTGTGAACATATTTTCTAAAGACTAAGAAACACTTGCAGGTGTGTGAAAATGCCAAGGAAGCAGAAAAAGTCACAAGCTGCAAAACAACGCTGGAAAAAGTTTCATGAGTTTCACAAAGTACCAACATGTGAACAAGCTGAGTTTGATTTTCCTCAGAGCTCTGCAGAAGACAGTGTGTCTACAAAGACCAATTCTGACAGTGTCAAACAGGCAGGTCAACATGTTCCTGCACATGTACAACAGGTATCTTATGCTGATGCTGTAAAGAGTGGACTGCAGCATAAAGTTAATGAACAACATGAGGTGTCAAGTGCCCCACAGGTGGGTTATGCTGACTTTTTGAAAAGAGGCTGTCACAGTGATGTGGCAGGACCATCTCATGCAGAAAGAGTGAACCTTGAAAACCAGCCCTCTGTTATACATGTCTGTGCATCTCGCAGCCAGGCTCATCCTAAATATGGAGACTCCAGAAACAAGCAGTGCACATGTAACTCACTCACATTTCTTGCTTTCCTTCATGAGAATGAAAACATGACTACAGCTGACCTTAATCTGGTCTTGGATAAAGGTGATGTGATGTACAAAGAGGCCAAGAAAAGATTTCCTAAAAATATTCATTTGGCAACCGATGAGCTGCCAGACAAAGTTGATGCTCGCTGGTCTATGTATGATGTCGACATGACACAGCCTTCCCGGTATGGGACATTTGAAGAACCTCCAGAGGAAGCAGTAGATACCTTTCTCAGCTTAGAAGCAGGACTGAGCTGCCTGTTGTCAGATGTGCAGTATGCCTTATTGATTATGAGTGGATTGTGTATCGCAGTGTTCAGATCCACATCAGGCAAATATGGTTTCTTTGATCCACACTCCAGAACACCCAGTGGTCTTCCTCTATTACTACAGTCACGTAATCGTGGTACAGCTGTGATGCTGAAATTCACACTCCTCAGTGACATGATTAAGAGGATCCAAGATTCTTATGAAATGATGGAGATATCACCCTCTTGTAACTATGAACTGAAGCCTGTGCAGTTCTACAGTATGAGCACAGTCAACCTGAGTGATACTATCACAGACACAGTCTGCAGACCAACAGCTGCCACTGCTGTGGCATCTACTCACTCTGATACAACTGTTGATGAAGCAAACTCCTCTACTCCAAGGAGAAACACAACGACTGATCTGACTGAGAACATCTTTTGTCAAATGTCCATTTGTACGCCACCGGTGAAACAAAAAGAAGTTCACGTGACTCAGTTCACATCATATGAAGATCAGAATGAACCTCCTAATATACCAACTGAAGAACTATGCAGTGAATTAAGTTTCCTTCCATCAAGTGATGCTTTTTCATGTCAATCAAATGCTGCCATAACAAATGTTGCTGCCTGTGACCTTTCTGATATAGTTTTACAAAAACTGAAAAAAGTTAATAAACAACAAAGGCACAAAATGAAAAGAAGATTAATGGCATCAGAGAAACCCAGAAATCAGAGAAAAGAAAACCAAAAAAGGAGAGAACAACAAAAGTATGCTTCAAATAAAGATTACAAAGAAAAGAAAAAATCTTGCGCAAGCGAGACATATAAAAACAATCCTGAAGTTAAACAAAAACAACAACAGTATATGAAAAGACGTTACTGTGAAAATGATGAATTCAGAAAGAAACAAAAACAATATGTTAAAAAACGTTTTTCTGAGAATGCTACAGTTAGAAAGAAACAACAACAATATATTAAAAGACGCTACTGTGAGAACGATGAATTCAGAAAGAAACAACAACAATATATTAAAAGACGCTACTGTGAGAACGATGAATTCAGAAAGAAACAACAACAATATATTAAAAGACGCTACTGTGAGAACGATGAATTCAGAAAGAAACAACAACAATATATTAAAAGACGCTACTGTGAGAACGATGAATTCAGAAAGAAACAACAACAATATATTAAAAGACGCTACTGTGACAATGCTGACTTTAGACAAAAACAAAAAAACTATATAACTAAAAGGTATCAAGAAAACCCTGAATTCAGAGAGAGACAGAGATCTCGAGTGACTCAGCGTTATGCACGTGACAATGCATTCAGAGTAAGACACAGACAACTAATGAAACAACTAATGCGAGACAGGTATCAAAGTAATCTTGCATTCAGGATTATGCACAACATGAGATGTGCAATGAAAATAAAAAGGAAATACAGATGGGTGAACAGACAAACCCAAGAGAGTGACAACAGTGTGATCAACGAGGCCATATCTGTGTTCAAATCACAAATCAAAGCTGGACCATCATACCCATGTACTGTATGCTTCAAGGCTTCATTTCCAAACCAAGTGCGACCCTGCACAAGGTCAAAGTATGTCAAAAACCCACATGTAGTTGCAACATGTTTGACAGGAAAGTTTGTTCATGTTTGTGATGAAAACTGCAGAAATGAGCAGTGCAAAGTGCCTGATGAGAGAAAGAGAGAGTGGATATGTCACACCTGCCACGATCATCTTAAAAATGGATCCATGCCAGCACTTGCTGTTGCCAATAAGTTGGATCTTGCTGATATTCCAGCTGAACTTTCTGATCTCAACATACTGGAGAGACATCTCATAGCCAAGTGCATACCATTTGCCAAGATCATTCCTCTTCCCAAAGGCAGACAAAGAGCAATTAGAGGAAATGTGGTCTGTGTCCCATCAGAGGTACAGGAAACTGTTGAAACACTACCTCGACTGAGAATTAATTCTCAGGTGATCAGAGTAAAATTGAAGAGACGCTTGTCTTACAAAGGTCATCAGCTGTTTCAGACTGTAAGCTGGTCTAAACTTGTGCAAGCACTGCATAAACTCAAGCAGATTCATCCACAGTATAAGGATGTGAGCATCAGAGATGATGCTGAGCTGTGTGATCCAACTCTTCCTGATGAAGATGATGAGGATGATGATGATGAAAACATGAATGAGGACGATTATGATGAGGCTGATTTAATGGAAATTGACAGCTGTGAGAAAAATGCACTGAGTGAAGCACAAAATATAAATGAACAGGACATTGACATGTTACCCTGTGATGGTGAACAATCGCATGAACAGATGAGAGATGATTCAGAGCAAGCAGATGGACTGACTAATGGTGGTTTTGCACTCGAGTCCTGTTTGCAGCCCCCTGATGTGGCTGAGGAGATATTATGTTTCAGTGAAGGAATCTACTCTGTTGCTCCTGCAGAGAGAAACAATCCAATAAGTTTTTTCAAAACACCTAAACTGGAGGCCATGGCCTTCCCTGTGCAGTTTCCTACAGGCCAAAACACACTTGATGAAAGAAGGCTGATCAAAGTATCCCCCAGTGGGTATTTCAAATCAAGACTTTTCTGCATTGATGATCGTTTTGCCAAAGACACAAACTATTTATTCTTTGCACAGTTTGTGACTGAAATACACTTGGCTACATCCAGCATGACAGTACAGTTAAGGAAGGCAAAGCCTCTGACCAGAGATGGTAGAAAAATAACCTCAGGCATGTTACAAGATAAACATGAGGTGGAGAAACTGGTGCGAAATAAAGATGCAGTGAGATTCATGCAGCCTCTGAGAGGAACCCCAGCCTATTGGGAGAAAACAACAAGAGATCTTTTTGCCATGATCAGACAGTTGGGAACTCCCACGTTCTTTTGCACATTTTCAGCTGCTGAAATGCGCTGGCCTGAAGTGATCGAGGCAATAACAAGGCAGCAAGGTGAACAAGTGAATTTTGAAGGACTCGACTGGTCAGCAAAGTGTGACATCCTGAGAAGCAATCCTGTCACAACAATGCGCATGTTTGACAAGAGAGTTGAAGCATTATTCAGAGATTTACTCTTATCTCCTGCAGAGCCACTTGGCAAAGTCATTGACTACTTTTACAGAGTTGAGTTTCAGCACAGAGGAAGCCCACACATACACTGCCTCCTGTGGGTAGAAGGTGCTCCTGTGTTTGAGGAGGATGATGAGCAAACTGTTCTTGATTTTATAAACAAATACATCACAGCTCAGCTGCCTGATCCACATAAACAACCTGAACTGTACAAAAAAGTAACAGAAGTGCAAAAACACAGTAAGAACCACACAAAGACGTGCTTTAGGAGTTTAAGCTCCGGGTGCCGTTTTGGTTTTCCCAAACCACCCTGCAATGAGACAATGATCACAAGACCCAGTGAGGATGATGCACTGGAAGTAGAAACGGCAAAGAACAAGCTCAGACCACTGAACCAGCTGCTGAATGAACCTGAAACTGCTTCCATGAGTTTAGAGCAGCTCTTGGAAAGATGCAAGTTGACACATGCAGAATATGAGAGATACCTGAATAAAATGAACATGAGGAGTACGATCATACTAAAGCGTGATCCAAAAGACTCTTGGATAAACGGCTATAATCCACATCTGCTTGAAGCCTGGAACAGTAATATCGACATAAGCTTTGTTTTAGATGCTTTTGGTGCTGCAAATTATTTAATGAAATATATATCAAAAAAAGAGGGCGGGCTATCTGAGTACCTGAAAACTGTCATTGAGAACTCCCATAAGGACAGTGTAAATGAGTGCGATGAAATGAGAGCCGTCATGCAGGCATATTCAAAGAAGCGAGAGATCAGTGCACAGGAGTGTGTTGCTCGTGCATGTGGTCTTCACATGAAGCAATGCTCACGTGCTGTAATATTCATTCCAACTGATGATAATCCTGTGAAAATGAGTCGTCCCCTGTCAGTTCTGGACAACACAACACCTGAGTCTTCCAATGTTTGGATGACATCTTTGAATGACAAATACAAAGCCAGACCTGAAACACCAGAGTATGAGGAGATGTGCATGGCAGACTTTGCTGCTACTTGCAGGATTGTCTATGGCCAACAGAAAAAAGGTAAAGATGTTTTGCCCCTTCTCAATGAGATGGGGTTTGTGCAAAGGCGCAAAAACAATAAGCCTGCTATCATCAGATTTCACCGCTGCTCACAAGAAAAACATCCAGAGCAATATTACGGAAGACTGCTTAAACTGTACCTTCCTCATCGTTCAGACCACGAACTGAAAACACCATCGTTGCCAACCTATCAGGCTTTCTATGGTGCTGGCTGTGTACAGCTACCAGGTACTGACCATCTTGAGTACGTGCAACACATTGTCAAAAGAAACAGAGAAAAATATGAGAAAAACAGTGAGGAGATCGAGAGCGCTGTTGAGGAATATGAGCAGAACAGAGGTGTGACTGACGAATGGTGTAATCTGGCACCTGAATCAGATCTCGTAAGGTTGCCACTTGTCGAACAAGAAAGAGAGCGAGACAATGAAAATGAACAGGAAGATGTGCCCGACTACAGCCGTCAGGCTGATGCTTCAACAGAAGTCAGAGCCATCAGGGAACCCCCTGCTATTGATCCCACATTGTTACGTCAGATGTTTCAGAATCTGAACAAGAAGCAAGCCTGCATATTTTATGCAGTTAGAGACTGGTGCATTAAAAGAGTCTGTGCTCTAAATCCAGAGCAGTTTTTCTTTTATATTAATGGTGGTGCTGGAACAGGAAAATCACATCTTATCAAATGCATCTACTCAGAAGCATCTAAGATACTGAGCAAAGTGCCCAGATATGCAGACGACGTTGACATATCAAAACCCACCGTCCTGTTAACTGCTTTCACTGGGACTGCAGCTTTTAACATTTCTGGAACAACACTGCATTCTCTTCTCAAGCTGCCTAGAAGCTTAAAACCTCCCATTCAGGGACTTGGCAATCAGCTGGATGAAGTCAGATCAGAACTTTTGAATGCTGAAATAATCGTCATTGACGAAGTGTCTATGGTGTCAAGACATCTGTTTGCATATGTAGATGCAAGACTCAAACAGATCAAAGGGACTCGGAGACCCTTTGGAGGCATGTCAGTCATTGCTGTCGGAGACTTCTATCAGCTACCCCCAGTGCGACAGTCTAAACCTCTCTGTGTGCACGACCCGTCTGAGATCGACCTGTGGCGGGAGCATTTTCAGATGATCACTCTGACTGAGATTATGCGTCAGAAAGATGATGTTGTCTTTGCTGAGATGCTGAACAGAATTCGTGTAAAAGGAAAGTTGGATGAGCTTTGCGAAGCAGATAGAAATTTGTTGTTACAGGCCATAACTGAACCAGCCCATTGTCCGACTGATGCATTGCACATTTTTGCAACTAATAAAGAAGTGGATGCACACAACTCTTCAACACTGGCTCTGCTCCACACTCATATCATTGACATCCATGCAGATGATTATAGAAAAGATCCTAGAACTGGCAGAATGGCACTTCAAGACAGACCATTGAAAGGAGGTAAAAACGAGTTACCAGACACACTGAAAGTTGCAGAAGGAGCTCGTGTCATGCTCACCAGAAACATTGACATACAAAATGGTTTGGTTAATGGAGCTTTTGGAATACTACTTAGAGTAGTTTACTCTGAAAATGACCAACACATCATCAAGCTTGGACTTAAAATGGATAATGAGACATCTGGAAAGAATAACCGCACACCAGCAGACGATATGGTGTACATTGAGAGAGCAGAGGAGAATCTGAAGCAGAAAGGAGTGGTACGAAGACAGTTCCCAGTGAAGCTGGCCTTTGCATGTACAATACATAAGGTACAGGGTATGACAACTACATCAGCTGTTGTCTCTCTTAAGAGCATTTTTGAGCCCGGCATGGCCTACGTAGCTGTCAGTAGAGTGACGTCTCTCAGTGGACTGTATCTTCTTGATATGGAGGAGAAAAAAATATTCACCAACCCAGAAATCACTGCAGCGCTTGAGAACATGAGACAAGCCAACCTTGATGACATGATGCCTCTTCTACACGTGAGGCAAACACTGAGCAGGTCAGAGGTTTTCACCATTGTTCATCATAATACAGAGGGACTGCCAGCTCACATTAATGACATCAAAAGTCACCATGAATTGTGTCTAGCAGATGTTTTGTGCCTAACAGAAACACACCTGCGGGGCTCTTTTGTCGCAGAGAGTCTCCACTTGGAAAATTACAATTTGTTCAAACGCAACAGACACCTGTCCTACACAAACTTTCCCCAGATGGCAAACAGAAGTGGTGGTGGAGTTGCTGTTTATGTGAAAAGTGACATTCAAGTGCATGAAAAACAGTACATCCATAATGTAACTGACCTTGAATTTCTGGCTTTAAAGGTTGAAGCACCAGTCAGTGCTCTGATTGCAGTTGTATACAGACCTCCAGACTACACTCTGAGGCCATTCCTGAAAAACCTGGTAAGCCTATTAGACTCATTGGAGATCATGGACTGTCATCCCATCATAGTTTGTGGTGATTTTAATGAGAATGTTTTATCCAGTGCAAACAAACTAATCCTGGAGCTGTTTGAGTCTAGGGGATACGCACAGGTCATCACTGCCCCTACCACAGAGAAGAACACACTGCTTGACCTAATTTTCATTTCTCAGTCAGATCGATGTCTCCATTCTGGAGTCATGAAGACATACCATAGTTACCATGACCCAGTATACTGTGTATTGTCCTGTGATGATTCATGATCTAGATCTTTGAATACAGTAAGTAATATCTATATTTTTGAATGACTTAAGAAAGTAGAGCGATATTTAAAAGTTGACGCCCTGCATTGCAGTATAATGTTTGAATTGTTTACATAAAATACAATTACATGAATTAAGTAATGATATCAGTAAAAGATGACAATTTTATTTATTACAGAAAATCTAAAATTCACTAACAGTAACCTATAAATGTCAGAAAAATCAAATATAGCAGTTTGAAACGAACAGTGTAGGCATATCCTCTCTGCAGCCAGGCTTCAACATCCTGCCAGGCTGCCCCAGTCTCACTGTGGCTGGGAGGGAGGGAGGGTGGACCAGAGGATTGCCTACACAACACATAAATGTTCAACAGCTTCTTCATTGTTTCTGAGAGAACAATAATGACTAAAGGTTGCTTTTTAAAAAAACAAACAAACAAACAAACAAACCTAATTACAGCAATAATGACAGTTAAGCCACTTTATGTGTGCCTCTATTTTGAAATAATATTTACAAAAATATTATTATTTTGGTTTGTTATAAACTTTAAACTTTTTCAAAAGTACACAATTATATTTTTGGACAAATTTTTCTATGAAACATAAATTTTTATGAGCTTTTATCATGTTTCTGGCCAGTGCAATCATCAGGGTGGGTCTGGGTTGATAACTGCACATTTCTGGCCAGAAATGTTTCAGCAGTGTTACATATGTAGTGCATATGTTACACTTGCTTTCTGTTACCAGCTGATACCCTACATTTGTATAGACATTTGATGGTGTGAGGTTGGGGAGTTGAGTGGGAGGGGGGGGGGGGGGGGGAGGGTACGGTGGGAGTCGAGGGGGGGGGGTTTCCTTTCCTGTTAGGTTTCCTTTGTTTTTCTTTTTTTTTCTTTTTAAGAGAGACACAGTCCTCCTGTGTCTTCTCCAAGCTTCACATGTAAAATCCAACAATGTGAAGCACATAGCAGCCAGAAACTGTAATGCCACAGATCAGAGAAACTTCATCATCACCATCTTCATCGCCATACGATCAGAGCGTGAGACTTCACATCTGGAGCACAGGAGAGATTCTGTGATAAGTCTTCCTTCTAGCTTGTCCCACAAGCAGTCGGTGAGATTTACTAACAACAAAAAGGGTTAATGACATTATTTCCATGAAAACATGTATTCATTCTTTGTGAAGTGTTTAAATTGTGTTTTCACTTGACCTTAGGAGTGTTAGAGTGTATTGTAATGTCTGTACTCAGGTGTTTCCCTCTGTGATCCATCCCCTTCAGAGCCGAGACACTCAGGACTGAACAGACTGCACAGTTTCTGTGACTGAGCCTCCAAAACACCTTCTTTGAAACCACTCATGATAGAAGGGCTTCATATTTGCAGCAGCACTACTACAGGTATTCAGTTTATTACAGGATGTGTTTGTTTCTTAGGACCAGCTCTGAGTGCACACTACCTAATATATACACCTTTCTGTTTATTACAAACCAACTACTCTGGATCATACGGCCAGTTGGCAGGAATGTTGCTGCAGGAAAACATCCCTGGAGATCACCATCATTGTCAGACTGACTGTGCCTCCTCTGTGCAGTGTCAAGATCCTCCCTAAATGAGTGTGTAAGTTAACATTTTCATTATTTTATTCCCTTTGACAAGACAAGTATCACTGATATTTACATTTACAACTACATATTCCTGTTTTCTGCTCTTCTTTTAAAGTCCTCAGCTATCCTGCTTCTGTGCTGCTTGCCACACATCAAACACTGGCCGGATGACAGGGAGGATCCACTCTGAAGTCACTGGACATGATGAGGATCATATGGGACTTCATAGTTTCACAGAAACGTTGTGCTCTGTGATTACAGGTTTTAAATGGACATAATGACTGCCTCTCTCTGATCAACAGGCTAAAGGATTGTTGTCATTGTTAGTGCTCTGTACAATGTATGCTTATTTAGTATTTCATCACAGAGCAAACCTTTTTTTCTTTAACATATTTTTATTTTTTTATTTGTGGGGATAGGTTAATTGATTAATCCAAATTGTCACTAGGTGTGAATGTGCGAGTGAATGTGAGTGTGAATGGTTGTCTGTCCCTGTGTGTTGGCCCTGTGACAGACTGGCGACCTGTCCAGGGTGTACCCTGCCTTTCGCCCTATGACAGCTGGGATAGGCTCCAGCGCCCCCCGCGACCCTGGAAAGGATAAGCGGAAGCGAATGGATGGATGGATGGATATTTTTATTTTGTTCTAATGTTGAATTAACTGTGGGGATTTTTTTTAAGTGGGCACTCGGGATGTCATATGACCAGAAATGTGGTAACTGGAATTCAACAGTATGGAAGAAAAAATCTGCTAAGAACAAAACACACACAAAACCCCCCAAGAAAATTCAAATTCATTCCATGTAATCCAATCTAAAACATTTTAAACTGCTGAACAGCAACACAAACAGCGTTAAAAAACAGTGTTAACAGAATGATTATGATGATTTTGTACCAAAGTTTCAGGTCACATGGCACACCTAGTGTGTAGTGTGGGGTATCAGCTGGTAAGTATAGGTTTTTTTTTTTCATATTTGTGTCCTTAGAGTTCAGATAGATAAAGCCTTGTGTATAATAATTAGTCATAATCACAACTCAAAGTCAGGGACTAACTAATTTTGGGACTTTGTGTCTGAGCCCAGGTTAAAACAATGTGTAAAAAAGCATTTAGTGGCATGGCTGAACAATGCTGTATTGATACTTATTTATCCATGTTCACAAAAAGGACTAATGTGTTTATTTGATTATTTGCATGTGTTAAACTGTGTCACCACCTTACGCTTTCATTTCACTTTACTCAAAAATCTCTATACAGTTCTCTTTTACCACTGTGTGGACTCTGTTTACATTAAAACATAAAGAAGAATGAGTAATAAAAAGATGTGTAGACAGATTAAGTAGGACGATAGAAACAGCTGTTTAGCCATGTTCTAAGAAACCAACACAATTTAAAGGTTCAGGATTGTGGTTTTAAAAGTTGAATTTTCATGTATTTCATATCTTGCTTATTATTTTTTATTTAGTTATTTAATTTAGTTATTTTTATTTATTCTACTAGTCCTTTTCAGAAAGAAGCTGTAAAATATGACTTAAGATTTTTATGTTATTTTCTATGACATACAAAATAAATTGATGTATGTAATACTATTAAACATGATATACACATGTGTATATGTCTGAAAAACATTATGCTGTATATTAAAGTTTGTATTTTCTCCAGAATTTTTGTTCAACTCTAAATTTTCTTTTGTCATTACTCATCTTTTTATTATTTACATTTTAAACATGTTTAGCTTTTTTCCAACTTCTTCTGTGTGAACATCAGCTTTCAAAAGTTCTGCACTTTTGTTTTCAGGTGAAAATTTCTGTATTTTCCAGCTCATTCGGAATTTTTAACTTAACATTCAGCAATTAATTCATTTCAGTGCATACATTCAGATTCAAGCATTCACACTGCAGTTTCTTCAGAAAATGCACTTTCTAGTTATATTTTATCTATTCCGTACGTTTTTTGTACTCCTACTCCTTCAAAACCGTTCAACTTAGAAAAACCATTCAAACACCGTTAGATTCCTATTCTTTTGGACAACACTGCTTCTATTTTTCTCATTTTTAACATTTATATTTTTTATTTTATTCAACTTTATTTAACAAAAATTTATAATGTATTTCAATGGGGAGACCCTTCAAATTCTCATTCAAATTCCTCCTCTTTAAACTGTATCTACTTCCACATACATTGACATAGAGCCACCATTCAAACTTTAAAACGAAGACAAGACATTCAACTATTCAACTTGTATTTATCTTTTCAATATCTATTATACTTTTTCTTCAGTTCCAGTTTAAGTTTCATGATGTTTTTTCACCCGTTTCAGAGTTTATAATGGGTGTGTATGGGACGGAATGTTGGGGCTAGAGTGAGACAGCTCAACTGCTAGAGTGAGAGGAGCAAAAAAATTAATCTTAAAATCTTTTTTAAAACTGCTGCTGTGTCCACAGCGTTTGCTCTACAGCCACCATTTTACCCTCAAAACGTAGCCATCGCTGTCCTCTTTCATCCAATGTGTTTACTATTGTCCTAGGTGTTATGGTTCTTTCATAAATGTCACCAATGCACAGCCTCCTCCCTCCAACTCTTCCATAGACTCTAATGTTAAAATGGCTCAGAAGGTTCGTCTGAAAATCAGAAGAGCATGGTGTCTTTCCACTGTCACCACGTCCATATAATAAACTCCACAGGCATGAAAACTGAGAATTCAGTAGACTAGACATTGCTGTCGCTCACGGTGAAAGAATTTCGTCAATACGACTTGTACTTTTCATATGGGAACGATTTGTTTCGGCCTGACTTTTCTGTTCATTTTAAGCAGCAAAAGTGAGGTGCATGTCTGTGTCCGTGTGTATGGAGCCATTGGGTGCGGTCACTATAGCAACCAGGCTCACACCTGCCTGCTTAACGAGCTCTCTCTCTCACTCTGCCAAGATTCATCTTAAACACTTCTCTTTCAACTGCTGCTGTCTCCACAGTGTTACAGCCATCATTTTACCCTCAAAACGTCGCCATCGTTGTTCTCTTTCCAACATCTTGTCTTTCAAAGCTCAGGCATTTAAACTTTTTAAACTGTGTGGATCAAAGTGGAGGGATCACATTTGAGTCATTCAGTGATTCAAAGAATATGACCTTTTAATATTCATTCAGATGTTTTCTGACTCTAAATGTTCTTTTCTCATTTCTTAGGGTTTTCTAATTTACAATTAAAACATTTTCAGTTTTTTTCCAACTCCTTCTTCTGTGTAACCTTCAGCTTTTAGCAGTTCAGCACCTTTGTTTTCAGGTTAAATTCGGTTTTTTTTGTTGTTTTTTTTTAATCTCATTCAATATTTTTAACTCAAAATTCAGCAATTAATTCATTTCAGTGCATACATTCAGATTCAAGCATTCACACTGCAGTTTCTTCAGAAAATGCACTTTCTAGTTTCTTCTTGTTCTTGTATGTCCCCCTTTTCCACCTGCGTTTTCTACACACATCCACATAGTTTGCTCAAAAACTGTTAATTTTGCTAACAATTAAATGTTATTTGGAGGCTAAAAGAACATCATTTTTGTATGTATTCAGTTCTCAGCTCAAACACAATTTTGAAAGACAGTGGAGCTGCATTTTTCAGCCATGTGGTTTTATCTAACTTTTCCTGGAAGAGTTTGGCTCAGAAACTGGACAGTTAGTGCGAAAGTGAAAAAATGGGGATACCCACAAGAATTTAAGTCCTCTTTTGACATCCTTACAATTAAAACTCTAGTATGATGAGCAGGAGAAAAGGCACAGAAGCTGCCAAGAAATACACAGCCTTTGTCCTGAGTCTTCCCCCCTCACTGTTTATAGGCCCACCAAAAAGAAAATAAGTCGCAGATTTTGGCTGAAAAGGTAGCTCCTTGTACCTTTGGACTCTATTGTATGATTTTTTTTCATGCTGTTCATACTACTGAATTCATCTGACTTCAAAACACTTAAAATATTCTTCTGTCTTCACTTTTCTAAAGCCTGAAAACAGGAGCCCAGAGTGAGTGCAGATGTGGCAAAAATATGTTGCCTACCACAGCTTCACTATTTCAAACTTTTTAACTATTTACTATAAAAACATCTACGCTGATATTATTGAAGTTTTTGATCTGTGGCTCTATGTTCGACGTGTGTGCCAGACGTGTCTCGTGTAGGAGTGGCAATACTGTAGTTGTTTTAGAACCAGAATTCAGTAATATACAGGTTCCCTGTGTTCAGAATACAATGACAGCATCACTATACATTATTCACCTGCTTTGATCAAAACCCAAAGGCAGATGTATGAATTTTTTTCGTCTGTTAGCTCAATAATGAAATCTATTGATCTGAAATCTGGCTTACCATCTGAGAATACATAAAGCAATTAAATACATGGATTTTGTTCATAAATTCTTCATTTATACAGTACTGCGAGAACGTCTTCAGCCACCTCTCGTTTCTTTATACTTTTCTGGGAAAATGGGAAATAGGTGTAGTGATTTACCAAAAAGCATGGGAATACAGCATATGAGGTATGAACAGATTTTCAACAATTCTAATATGTTTGAAAGCCAGTGTTTGGTGTGGCTACCTTTATTCTTCAACATCTGAACTCTCTTTGGCAAGCTTTCTTGTCATTTCTTCAAGTAGTCTTCAGGAATAGTTCTTCAGGCTTCTTGAAGGATAACTGTCTTTATGCTCTGTTCTCTGTCATGATCCCACAGTGCTTTAATAATCCAGTAATCTGAGCTCTGGGGAGGCCAGTTAATGGCTGATGGTATTCCACTGCATGTTCTTCTGTCTGCGTTTGTTTTTACTGCACTGGCAGTGGTGTTTGGGATCATTGCCATACCAAAAGAAAAAAGAAAAAAAGAAGCCATTGCCAATAACAGACTTTTAGATGGCATTGTATGGTGGATAAAACCTGAAAGCAATTTTCATGTTTACAACTCCACTGAAGTTAGGAGATCAAAGCCAACTTTGTGGATAATTAGTTTATTAATGCTCATTGAAGCAGTTCAACCTTTAAGATTAAGCATCTCTCAAGAAAATCGTGGATGTAAATGGGCAGCATTAAACAAGCAAGGAGAAACAAGCTGACAGAGGAAACTGGCACAAGCACGGGGAAGACATGCAAACTGCACCCAAAAGGAATTTTGAAATATTTTTGCCACAGGGCAATTGTGTTAAACACTAAGCTTCTATGCTTATGGTTGTCCTTTTGTTTTAGTAGGGAAATCAAGTTTGACCAAGATATACTAGAATTTAGCTTCCGCTGCCTTTTTGCTGTCTTGCTTGCACAAATGTTAAAAGTTGTGACTCCAAGCCATGTTTACTTTTTCTTATAATGAGCAACAAAGGTGACAACTTAAAAAGAAATAGAAAAACTTAAAAGCAAAACAGTCACAAGTTCCATTGCTCTTCTTGGTAATCATAGCCTTTTTTCTTTGTCTAAAATAAAACACAAACGGTATCTTTGCATCAGCAGCAGTGATGAAATAGATCCCGTTTGCAGAGTTTTGAATGTCTACCAACAGTTTTAGGTTACTAAAATGGTTACTCATACAGTACTTACACATAATTGCTGCATATGCTTTCAGTCATAGATAACTGTATTCTGTTCATCACTTAGTCAATTAAATAAGAGGAAAAAGTTTTAAAGTTCCATTAAAATGATTAAAATGTCCCCTCGTGTGGAAGGAAAGAAATCCTCATGAGAAACTTGAGTACATATAAATCTAATTATATCTAATAAAAACTATGATAAATGACTCAAAAGTTTTATCATAAATGTTTCTGAATAACTATTTTTTTAATAAATGACTTCAAAACAATGACATTTAGCTTTATAGATGTGCAAGTGTTATACACCTATAGATGTATATAAATCAAGACAATTAAATGAAATTAAGAGGCAAATAAACTGAAATACAAACAGCATGTATGCATTTATTGGACATGAAACAAACACAGATGGATGAGAGAAATATAGCCAGAACTGTTAACGGATATGGTTAACAAGAAGCTCAAAATTCATTCATGTTTTCACTGTTTTATTATAATTGAATTTGTGCTGCGTCTAAAATGACCATTTTTCAGTCCTGGCCTCCACTGACTTGACTAAGCCCTTCCCCATGATTCGGAAGTCCTCCAGTATTGCTTCAACATTGGGAACAGTCTTAGCTTCATCTCCAGTGACCTCCACGCTGCGAGCAGACACCTGTGACGTCTGAGGTTTTGTGAAAAAACAAAACAAAACATAATAACAAAGAAAAAGGAAACATGAGGAAAAGGTGATTAGTGTGAAGGTGTGAAAATGAACAGAATGAAGGAGAATAACTATTACAAAAGCAAGTTTTCCACACCCCCAAAAACTTGTTTTTTAACTGCCTTCATGTTTTTAAATGGAAGTCACTTTGCAATTACCTTAAAGGGGGTTGGGATGAATGCCTTTGGCTTCCATAAAACTGTGATTACTGTTCCACCACATGGATCACAGAAGAAAAGGGCCAAGTCTCCAAATGCCTCCTGGAAATTAAAAAAAATAAAACTATGTTACGCATGCCAACTGACACTTATTTGTGAAGCTCAAAGCAAAACTTATTAGAAAACTATTGAGTATATCCCCCCCCCCCCAAAAAAAACAAACAAACAAAGAAACCAAAAACAAACCCAAAACCCACTTCAGTTTGACAAGCTTACTCAGTCAAAACAGGACTGTGATAGACATGTACAGAGGAAGAACGGGAATTAGTATGAATGTTGTGCAGTTTGGATTTCACTACCTTACAGTATAAGAACAGCTGAGTTTATCTCGGATTTTCTCTTGTCTGCGATTTAATTTTTTATTATCTGGAAGCGGCTCTGTTGTATCACACGTCAGCTTTCAAGCATAATATCTGCTTCACGTTTTTTTTTTTGTTTTTTTTTTTAAAGTCTGTCAAAAACAGCATTTGAAATGTTGAAAGACATTACTCACTCTTAGCTCTCCCAGGTAGAGGGACACAGGGTTGTAGTCGATGACTGGAAGGGGCCCTCCAGGCTGAGCCACACTGCCAGACATCACGCCCCTGCTGAAGGTGATGGCCGGAGGATCTACTGCCTGGTCGAGCAGGGGGACCTGCTTTGGGTTCAGGTGAATCACAACATCGTAAGCGTCCAGAGGAGGACGCAAAATCACCTACACAAATACGAAGAACGCATGAAAACACTGAAATAGCAAAAATCTGCATTTATATAGTGGATAAATCATGAAGGCAGTATTCACCCACCCTGACATCCTGCTTCTGGCTGCCATCTATCAGCTGATTTTCCAGCACTTTAAGACTCTCTGCAGCCACCATTATCACACGCTGCAGCATCTGAACACACATTCAAAAGTGGCTTTGAACATTTTGAACTATTAGCACCAAAAACACTGTCTCGGTTTTCAAACTAATAGTTAGCACTGGAATATATGTTACCCATATCTTGTAGCATAATTTTATCTGGGGACCTAATTTCATACGGGAACTGCATAACAACTGGAAAGCTGCAGCGAAAACACCATTTTCTGTATGGTTTCTAATTTTGCCAAATTGTTGAAAATAAAAACAAAAACAAACGAACAACAACTTTAAATACACCCCTTAAATCTGTTTTGAACTTCCACCACATTTTTAATCAAAGTTAGTTGATTACAACAACAGAGCAATCCAATTTCTTTTTTTAATTGAGAGAAATATGACATCATTCAACCTGAGAGCTCTTTCTAGTCCAGATATGAATTGTTTCAACCTCTATGACATTTTTGAAGTCATGGTCATGGAAGTCTTTATTGGAAAACACTGTCATTAGAAATAAACTTAATATTCAATCTGTTAATAGACTACTTTCATAGTCTACTCCCTGGTGGTTATTCACAGGAACTGCAACAACTACAAATTTAAAAAAAAAAAAAAAAAAAAAAAAAAAAGACTCATTACTGAACTTGTCTCTACAAAAATGTGCGTACTAATTCAACAATGACCCCCTCAGGCTTCACATTCTCAGGGATGTGAAGCCTCAGGATCCACAGGAGGTATACTAGAATCAATGTCAAAATTTGTAATTAAGTCCACAGTGACGTCTTTATCAGGACGTCACAGCACAAATTTCCTGTTCTCCAAGAACTATAAAGGAGGATGCTGGGAGAGGCAGGTCCTTAAAATTGTTGTTTCTAACAGGAGCAAGGTAGCCAAGCACAGGAAACCTATCTGGGTCAGCCGCACACTATGGGAGGCTCGTGTGCGTGTCTTTTCTGTACGATACTGTGTGCCACAGGACTACTTTACGGCTGCGGTCACGTCCAAGCAGAGGAATATGAAACTAAATATTTTACTTATTTTACTACCAAAGAGGATGGCAATGAAAAGCAGCTGGTGAGCTACACCTGATGGTTTTAAACTGATATAATTAATGATGTAAACATCGTTCTCAGATTTATTTACCTCAATAATCCTGTTTATCATTTGACCCTTTGAAATTTTTTATGTACCGTTTCAGATCAGTGATTTACACGACGTTTTGGAAAGACTTCAGAACCATCCGTTTCCAGTTCTAAGAAAAAAGCATGGCTATCTCCCTGTGGTATGCAAGGCAAAAACTAATACCAGCTGGAATTCTAAAACTGATCTAGTCAGTCTGTTTAGAACAATTTATCATCTTTTATAGAGGTACTGAATCACTCTCTCAATTTAATATGATTCCTGTCTTTTCAGTGTGATCCAGGAGAGCAGTGTGCACTAAGGAAAGGATCCCGGATCGGAAAACTATGTGACTGTTCTTTGCCAAGAACATGCAACTCTTTTCTACACCGCTGTTTATGATTCTCTGCACCTGCAAGAAACTTTTTAAACACTGTAAAAGCAAAAGGAGGGGAAAACACTTCAGATGTATTTTAAGCTATAGTACATTCTTCAGTGTTCTTTTCTCACATGTTTACTAAACAAATGTAATATTTAATCATTTAAAATTCAGCGCTGAGAGCTGATCTATTAAATACTTTGTTATTTGTGTACTTGTGTGTCCACTGACCTGAATGCTAGGTGAGCGTTTGGTCCACATAGACAGTTTTTTGTCTTTAGGCGTAGCTATAAACATGACAGGAAGGGACTCCCGGGTGGCCATGAAGCCATTCTTGATCTCTGGGTAGTCCACAGCTACACGTGACAGAGAGGCGAAAAAGATTTGGCGTTGAAACAATAAAGCATATGGACGGATGTAGAAGTATGTTGGGCGAGTAAAAAGAAAGAGGTCAAGAGGGATTTGTTTGTGTCACACACACGGAAAAGGGATGTGTGTGAGAGAGCACTTGCCCGTGAGCTGGTTGTTGAGGTTGACAATCAGCGGATTGTTCCTCCAGTCAAAGGAGGAGAGCAGATGAAGGAAGCGAAGGAAGGCCACCTGTGGGGAACTGAGGAAGATGGAGAAATTCACTCACATGACCCATAACAAACAGAGGAAAACGTGTTTCCTACACAAAAAAAAAAGGAAAAAAAAAAAAGCAAAAGTGGTGGCTACCTGGGAGCAGTAAAGGGAGCGGGCTGCAGGAAAAGCGACGCCACCAGCAGGTCTGCTGTGTCCTCTGTAATGTCGTCGCTGAACAGCTGAGCACTGAGCCAGCGTTTGGCCAGGCGACATGCTGCGCCAAAACATGGGTGTTGCTGCTGGAGCCTTCAAATAAAAAGACAAAACGCACCAGACTGAAGAAAATGAAAAGACACAACTAAAAACATAAGTCTGCTTTGTCACACAGGAACTACTTTGTATCACTTTCGAACTTTTACCCATGTAATGTGCTAGTAAGCAGAGGCTTGTGAATGGTGGCCATCTCCAGAGCCTGGGCCTCGTCGTTGTCTCTTACAACCAGCAGCCCCTCTGCAGTCAAGCTCTCCCGAAGCACCTGAGGTTCACGGTGGTATGCCACCTGGATTCGGAACACCAGGCCATCCTAGGGGCAAAGTGAAACATGTGCTGCTTTAGCCAAAGGTTTCTACCTGTAGAATGGGACTTTTTACTCCTGACTACCACCAAGTGCTTGATCTTTAATTAAACTGATGAACTTGTCTCTATTTCTTTAAAAGCGGGGTGTCTTACAGAAGTGCACTGAGAGAACATGCTATGATTTGATGCAATATAAATTATACCAAATTGAAAAGGCAGCTTAAATAAAAGGAATATTGTTACGTGCAATCAAACATTACAAAAAAATAAAATAGTCAAACAACTTCAGAGTATACACTACTAAGTTACCTACTGTCAAATGTACTTAAGAAACTTAAGAAAACACCAGCAAACAGAAAAACGCACACAAAACACAACAGAAGTGTTTTTGGGGAGACAATAATGTGACGGAACAGCTGCAGAAGCTACAGGATCTACAGTATTATATAAATTACATGATTAAAATGCATGGAGCCCACCTAACCAGAGGTGCTCTGTCTTGTGTTAAAATAAGAGAAAATAAAGTTAATATTTGTTGGTCTGTTTTTTTCCCCCTAGATCCCTAGTTGCTCTAAGAATAAACTTAAAGACAGAGTGGCTCAGTGACCCTTTTCTCAGTTATAAATTATATATATCAAGTTAAATTTCACAGAAAAGCCAGCTAAGGGTACACATAATCAAAAACATACCTTCCAGACATCCAGGTGGGTAGGACAGGGCCTGCATGTATAGCTATGGTGCTTTCTGAGTAGCTCCCCAAGTTGGATGTGAAACGCAGCTCGGATATGCTGGATCGCGAGGCGGTCATGAGGCCATTTCCCACTCCCTTCCATGTGACAGATTACTGCAAGAATAAGGCAACCAATACATTGGTGTATGACTTTGCATTGCTACATGTCTGTAGTACCCAAGAAAATGAAGATAAACGTTTTCGTTTGAGTCAAAGTGTATGCATAATACACCACGAACAGCAGCCAGAGTGGAAATTACTACACATCTAGGTGCAGTTTTTTCAAAGACCTTTTAAAATGTTTCAATGAATGAGCCACTAACTTGTTATAGGAGTGATATAGACAGGACATGGTTTGCCTTCCTTAGGCACCAGTGATCTGGAAGTTTTCTCTCTGTCAAAAAAGGAATACTCCAGTTTCAGTGGTCGTGGGGAAAAGACCTGCAAAGGCACAGTTGAGTATAAATTCACAGTTTAATATAAAAGACATCAATGTTTGATCAAGAGCTCACAGGCTTGGAGTGGGATCAAGGTGCCATTTTAAAATTATGCATTTTTTAACAACTTATACCTATTACTGCCGTCATGGCAGCAGTTTTCTGGTAAGAGCGAGGCATTTTACCTGTGTGTATCTGAGTGCAGGGTGTGCTCCTTGAACAGCAGTGATGGTGAGAGGCAGACCTTCCAGCCTCCATAGTTTTCTGCTCAGGTCATCATAGGACTGAACCACCACTAAGCTCTCCTCCTCTCCAGTGCCAGACACCTGAAGAGCATAATGTGTATTAATATTGAAAAAAGACATTCAGAGGCAGATGCAGTGATGAAAAACATCACTGATGCCCTCTTCTGGTGGTTTTCAGGATTAGACTTTATTTTTTAACACAAATAATTATTTAACTGCTAAGATAATTTAGCTACAATAACAAAATTTGTTACAATCTTTTTAAGTAAAATAATAAAAGAAAGTTGAGCTTTGACAGACAAATAATTATCAGGAAAAAAAATGCCAGCGGGGTGTGTTTTTGCATGTGGTTGTAATGGTTATAAGTATTTATATAACAAATCCCAACAGTTTTAGAATGTTCTTGCCATTTTAAGTTTATATAATTACTTAATAAATCATAATCAGACCATTATAGCTGTTATATATATATATATATATATATATATATATATATATATTAGGTATAACAAGACATAATACTATTATTATTGTCAAACAAACTACGCATACTTTCTAGATTGATCTGTATTGACCCAAACCATACTGTTAGGGGAAAATATGAACGGTATGTCAGAGTTCTTCTTGAAATTTCCATCATACGTGGCTAAAATAATTCAATAATAACGGTTTACCTCACTTCCCGTTTTGATGACGTCATCTACCATCGCCCCGACATACCGCACACAGGATTCGGGGATGTCTGCGTGCCTACGGGATGACACACACGTTCTCTCTTTTTTAACTTGAACCTTCAGTGAAATTGTACACATAATTGCTTCACCGCCAGGTTTTTCTAGGGCACATGCCGAAGTGAAACAGGTCACAGCCTGTTTACATTCCCCCAAACCCCGTTTTATTTTTTACCCCATCCCCGATAGCAGTCAGTGCTAACATTTGCTAGCTTGCTAAGGCTTGGAAGACCTGAATTACGGTAAGTATGAAGCGCACAGGAAGGAGGCGCAGCTCCGTGTGGGACTGCTTTGAACAAACGGGGAACTTCGTCCGCTGCATGAAATGCAACGCGACGCTGAAATACTGCGGCGGAGCCACGACCTCCATGATGAACCACATGAGCAGGCACCATTCATCCGCGACGCCGATGGACGAGGACGAGAAACCCGTGATCTGCACCGTTCAGTGCATCGAGGATGAGAACGCTTCCAACAACTCGGAAATCACACAGGTTGCAGTCATGTCACCCAACATAAACATCACCCCTGCTGAGCGGGACTCCAGCGAGAGGAAACGCCTGAAGCGGAGCTCCGTTTGGGATATCTTCATCAAAGTGGACGACGAGGTTCACTGCACGATGTGCGGCACGAAGCTCAAATACAGAAGCAGCACCACCAGCATGATGTACCACATCAGAAACAAGCACCAGGACGCAGCACCCAACGACGGTGTGTCGCTGGCAACGCATGCGGAGGTGACTGAGCTCATCTCCAGAATGATAGAGAAGGACATGCTCCCCATCAGCATGGTTAGTGGCGATGGTTTTCGCGAGCTGCTTGCATACACTGTGCACAGTTATAAAATGCCATCTGTTGGTGATGTTACACGCATTATTGAAGGCCGTTTTCATGAGAAGGTTGAAGAGCTTATGGTGCAGCTGGGTAGAGTGGAGAAAGTGGCTCTCACTGCAGACTTCTGGACAGGTCTCACCTTTCAGAGGTACATGACCATGTCGTGTTCATTTATAACAGAAGACTGGCAGGGGAGGTCAGCTGTGCTGCAGACGCACAAAGTTTCAGCAGGCAGCCACTCCACTGCAGACACTGTTACAGAGAGCGTGCTCAGCACCGTGCAGGCGTGGGCCATCGCCGGTAAAGTGACCTCATGTGTTCATAACGACACGCAGAACAGCTTATCAGTCCAAGCATGTACCCGTGTCACCTGGGACTACACGATTTGCTTTGCCACAACGCTTCAGCGAGCAGTCAGCGATGGGCTTAGTGAAGATTTACTCCGCATCGTTGTTGCTGCCGGGAAACTAGTTAAGCACTTCAATCGCAACTTGCTCGCGAATGAGGCCTTGGAACAGAAGCAAGTTCAGATGTGCCTGCCGCAACGCAAGCTCATCCAGTCGAGCAAAGACAGATGGGACACCATCTGCGACATGTTTGAACGTTTGCTTGAACAACGGTGGGCGATTAAAGCCGTCCTCTCCGACCGCAGCGTCACCAGCAGGCAGGAAGCTCAGACCCTTGAGATTGAAGATGACTGCTGGCAGATAATTGAGAACTTCACGCCTGTGCTGGCGACACTTAAATGGGCTACAACAGTCATATCTGCAGATACGGAGGTGTCCATTTCAAATATCTACCCGATCACCTTCAGCCTGGTTCAGACTCATCTCGTGCCAAAAGAGAATGACGTCGAACAAGTCTCAGAGTTCAAGCTCAAAGTTCAGCAGTCACTTAGAAATCACATGGAGGTAGGCACCGGTTTTGACTGAAACATATTAACAAGGATAAAAAAAATAATCTGCATTCCCTTTACATATATTTATGCCATTTTATTTTTACTTATTGCAGGTTGACTCTAACGACCTGGCTTCAAAACCGGCTCTTATCGCCTCCATGTTGGATCCCCGGCACAAACACCTGAGCTTCCTTACACCAACGGGGAGACTGGCTGCAAAGGTTAAGCTGCATGAACTAGTTTCAAAATTGGATGCAGTAGTAACTGCTACTGCAGGTGCAAAGGATGAGCAGCAGGAGACTTTGGTCACCCCGGATATTAGCCAGGCAGCTGTGCCCTCGCAAATTAGAAGTGACACCAAAAACACTATGGTGCTGCTCCTTGGCGACAACTACAGTTCTTCCTATGCCACCGACTCTGAGGCTCAGGTCGATTACTACTTAAGAGACATTGCTCCCTCGTTAGACATTAACCCTCTCGACTGGTGGAGGGTAAATGGACCGAGATTCCCCAAACTGGCAACTCTTGCGAGACACTATTTGTGTGTACCAGGGGTATCGCTGCCGTCTTTATTGTCAGAAGCAGGACAAACGTTTGCAACAATGCGCAGAAGACTGAGCCCAGAGCATGTTGACATGATGATCTTTGTAAACAGAAATGCATAACCTGCATGACCTTAGATGTTGAAGATGCTGGTGCCCTATACCAACAACAGAATAAGGTTACTGAAAGGTAACAGAAGAAGCAAGAAGTCAAAATAGGAAGATGTTGGCATGTTGTACGTGCTTGTGTTCAACAGTGCTATAAGCCAAAACTTGTTTCAGACACTAAAACTTGGAAGTCATTGCTTTTGAGTTTTTAACACTGTTTGCCTGCAGCAAAGTAACAGTTGCCATTACTTCGCCGCAGGCAAATATTTAACAACATCTTCCAAGTAGTTCTCAAAATTAAAACCAATCACTTTGTTTTGTCACCTTGCTCAACTTCATACTGGCACTTCAGCCCTGAAACAGCTTGCAGTGAACCAGTAGTAAAATTATGTAAGAAGTATTTGTAGAAATATGTAGTCATAACAAAGTCTTGACAGTCAGCTTCAAATGTCAGAACAAGTATCTAGAGGAGAGTGCTCTACAATCATGCTGAAGTCTTTTATATGCCATATTCACCTTAGCATAGGCATTGTGTTCTATGAATGGCAATGAATACCTGTTTGTTTGTTTTTTTTAATATCAAATAGACTAACTTTACAATTAAGGACAGGATGAAAAAACAAAGCCTCTTTCTTTCTTTCACCGTAGTTTCTGTAAGCATTACAGCTTACTGAATATTTCTATCAGTGTTATAGTTGGAAAAGATCACCACACTACACTGTATTAACAGTATTGTCAGTTCTTTAGTCTCTCAACTAAGCTCTGCTGAGATAAAATACATACAGCTGCAGCAAGTGTGTGATGATCTGTTTGGGAACCAGACGCTTTTGGCAAATGCTTTCTCCGTCCCACAGCACAGCCTCGGTGATGTCGCCATCCTGGAAGCGACGCAACTCAGAGCGAGGACCCCACAGCTGACGAAATTCAGCCGCCTAGCACAGGAACATTTAGATTTTTAATTTTTCTTAAATCACAAGCATGATTAAAAACAAAGCCACAAAAAACAAGTAACAGAAAATATAAGCACAATTTCCATACGAACAACATGATCTCTTTTTATGTTAAAAGAAAAGCTGGTTACAAACTGCAAAATCCAGCCATAGTTACACTCGTGTGTCCATTTTAAGCTGCTTCCTTGTCACAAAGGGGGTTGACACAATGGGTCGCTCTACATGTTTTGAGTTCGTAGAGTTTTACGAAGGATGTCCTTCCCGTCTCCAGTGACCTTGCGCTTGGCCAAGCGAGTGTGTGAACCACTACACTATGAAGCCACGAGTAATACAGAATCACGTCCATAAGTGTTACATTTGTCTGCAGCAGTATAATATTCTTCAAGATGTTTACAAACACACTTGAAGTAAAAATACACTTCTTACACCTAGAAAACCATTCTCAAACTGAGCTGTGGCTCTGGAGTTAAAGTGAGTCATCCATTAACCAGTCGGTAGTTCAATCCTCTGGTTCTTTAGGTTGTAAGTTGAAGCCCCATTGGGCAACATTGCCCAAATAACCCCATGTTTATCCATAACTGTGTGTATATACAGTGGTCCCTTGTTTATCGCGGGAGTTACATTCTAAAAATAACCCACGATAGGTGAAATCCACGAAGTAGCCAACTTAATTTTTTTACAATTATAGATGTTTTAAGGCTGTAAAACCCCTTACTACACCATTTATACACTTTTCTCAGACAGGCTTGAACATTTTCCCTCTTGTTTAAACACTCTCAAAGTGCAAACCTTCGTAGAAAAATGAGTCCAGTATTATAGAATGAAACCAAAGGCAAAATGTGCAAACCGTTTCATCGACGTTGTGATTGTTGGGGAGAATACAGTACAGCACCTCAGAGTCACACTGCTAGCGATCGAAGATTTATTTAAATTTGACAAGCTGAACGCATTCTGTACTGTACAGGAGACACGGCACGAGACTGGATGTAGACCACTGTCAATCAATCAGGACCCAGAAAAGAAAAAAAAAAAAACACCATGCAAAATTGCACAAAAAAATCTGCAAAACAGCGAGGCCGCAAAAGGTGAATTGCATTATAGTGAGGGACCACTGTATTACACACTTGCACATTTCAAAAAATACAATCTGATTTACATGGACAATGAGTCATGCATGTAGCATTATGAGTCAAGTGACCTTTTGTCTTCAACTTCAGTGGCTAAATCAAGAAATAAAGCCCTATACATGCAATAAATAAAGGCAGGTGAGGTTACCTTGGGGCTGTCTGCTGGTGGGCCTCGTTCTAGGACAGAAGATGACAGCTCTGTCCTTAAAAGCAAACCGAAAGATAACGGAGGCTGAGCTTTGTGCTTTGGGGCTTCGCTCTCCACAGACCACTGAAATAAAACCAAAGTAAAGTAAGTTCTGCAGATAGCAATTTTGAGATTAACTTCTTTTTACACGGATATTTCATAACTTTGAAACATATCCACTGTTACATTAGTAGTATTAGAGCCAATTCTTTCTGCACATTGGTAACTTAGATAATATGAAATAAAGCAATAATTCCTGAATGCAAGTCTTTTTCACCTTAGGGTCAGGAGAGAGGGAGTGGGTAAGGAGGTGAATCCTTTGGGACAATCCTTGCTGGAGAAGTGACAGAATAAAAGGCAATGCAGTGTGAATGTAATCCCCACTGTGGTCCATCAGCTCACTGAGAAGATTCAGTTTCTTACAGCTGGACTGAAGCTTCACCAGCTCACACAACCTAAGGGGAAATGAAACAGAAGAGCTGAGAGGATGAAGAGCATAATGATCTCTACTCTGAAAGTAAAAGTCCTCCATGTGATTTGTTTTACATTTAGTAACCATGTTTCCTAAAAAGAAGGTGCAGAACCCAACTGCTTACCTAGTATGCAAGGTTAACTAAATATGTTAAATATATGCATTTGTTTATAGAAACATACTGGAACACATGGTCACTTGTCCTTATCATGGGTTTGGGTGTCATGAGGAGGCACTGGAAGCCATCCACTGTAGGGTTGTCCCAGAACTGCATTGACAAAGATGCCTCATGCTGCAGCTGAGGAACCAAAGTGAAGAAAGTTCAGAAACAGTTGCTTAAAAATCACAAGTGGAAAAAAAAAGTTTAAACACACCACTGTTCAGTTACCTGTTTGTATGTACAAGCAGTGATGTCAGCACACATGTTAAGGTGTCCCGAAGGATCAACAAACACAACCTGGAAAGCATCATGGAACTCTGAAATGGATGGCTACAGAGAAAAGATACGAGGGGGTTGGTTGAATCACAGTTCCAGAGTAAATGAAAGTGTGAATAAAGTACATGCACACAATTAGTGTTTTAAATTTGATTTGGATAACTCACAGCTGTAGAGTCAGGATCTTTGGCCAGGCTGATTCCATTCACTGTCAGATCTGTAGATGCTGAGGAAGAAGGTGCAAGGCATTCAAAACAGATAAGCAAGTTACCTTTCAATTACCAACATTTTAAAAAAGGACACAGGAGGACATCCATTAAAACTAAAATTACCCAAGAAGTTCAAGGTGTTTCGAAGAAGCTGATATGCTGTCATGCTGTTACTGATTCTATGAGTGATCAGTAGATACGCCAACAGCATTGAAGCTAGGAAGCCATTAAAACAACCAGTGCCCTATAAGACATTGAGAACAATAAAGATATAAGGTAAGAAAAAAATTACACCTTAAAGTAGGACATTTTTTAGCTTTAGCTTTAATTCAGAGTTTTCAGTGTTGTGAAAATGGCTGTCCCTCTACCTGGCTAGATTTTAATGGTGACTTGTGCTAAAACCATGATGTGGACCAGGCAAGGATCAGAATTTCAGTTTAAAAGTATCTGGAAAGTTACAGCATGTGTTGCATTACTAGTGCAATATTTATTGATGATTATTAGTTGCAATATTAATCGATGATGCAGAATGTGTATAAATGTTTTCATGTTTGACTCTAATCTGCTTCCAAATCTTACGCTGCTGGAACCTCAGCTACTAGAATACAGATATGAAAATTCATCAGATGTAGTTGTAGGCCATTGATCACAAAGAATAATTATTTAATCAATAATATATATTGATCTGGAGATAAACTAAAGTGATTTCCACATCTCCTTTATTAGGCTACGAGAACTTTTAATGTTTAACTAAATCAAAAGTTGCAGCACTTCAATATGATCCAGTCAAGAATAAAGTTGATTATAACCATTGTTGTAATCATCATCTCTGACTGGGGTTTTCGGTTTTGTCAAGCCATATAATGCAAAGTGCTACGCTGAACGTTGCAGTACACTCCTCTGAACTCTATGCAACAAGTGTGAGAACCAATGAGAGCTTCCTACCTGATCAAGCTCTCTTTGACGAAGCCAGACTTTAAGTAAAGCCACCCCATCAGTAAAAGCTGAGCACTGAGAGCTGACAGCAGAGAGGAACTGGAGGTGAGCCCTCGGCAATAAATCTCCCAGAACAGAGCTGTTATAATGTGGAGTCGGAGGTTCAGAGCTCTCTGTGACAAAATAAGTAAAAAAAAAAAGATAATTTAATTAAGGAGTTGCTGACTAATAACATGGCTATAAATATACAATACAATGAAAACAGTCTGTTGAAAATCCAGACACAGTTTGTTCAAAGACTCAAGCTGCATCAGAAGGCCAAAAAAAAGGTAACAACTTTGAGATCTCCTTTGCATGCTCCTTTGATGTTCCTGCTTTGCTTCTCATTCCATCAGAAATATCCAGGTCATTTTTTAAGCCTGTTTGATGTTTTTCTAGTTCATGACAGGCTACTTCTACTTCTGTAGTCGGAGGGTTAGTATTTAACTAAATTTAACATACAACTGTAAAATCATTGTCTGAGACAGTTTACTGAAGGGGATTTAAATACTGGGATGAACAATAACAATCTTACCAGACTGGGAAGTCTGCAAACCAGTGTACCACTCTGTCCTGATGTTATTCCTCTGGGGATGAAAACGGCTGGGCTTGAAGAACCCGGGAGCTGGACAGGCATGAACGCGGAGGGTGAAGCTGGAAGAGTCTTTACCTGGAATACAGAACACTTTTTATCTCAAAGTCACAACCAGAAAAAAAGCCTTTTAACATAGATGTTAAAATCCATATAATGTAAACGTAATGTCATTGAATAATGTTTAAAATGTATACAATATGAAATTAATTAAAACTTGAATACCTGGAGGGGTCAGCAGCAGAACAGGTCGAAGTCGATTCCCATGGAGACAGGAATACTGCATGGTCCCGATGTCAGAAGAGGAAGTGAGATGCTGGGCCAGGCCTGCCAGGTAGAGAGCCCTTTTCCTCGGATACCTCTGGTTCAGGACATCTTTTGGATGGAGGACATCCTAACAACAGACAGAATAGCAGACTGAAGGCTACGGAAACACAGCACACCATTGATTTTTTTGTAGAATACAAAAGCAGTTAGGATGACTTACATTTGGAATTGTGACAGCCAGGTCCACCATGACATTTGGTTTGGTGCAGGTACCCAAGGGGTAGCTCCCGATCAGATCAATGGAAGAAGGAGGCGCCATGTGGAATTTCCCTTTTGTTGTTTTAGGCACCAAGAGAAATGGGACCTTCACTGCACCAGACAGCCAGGACAGGTCACTTACCTGAGACAAAAATCATGTGTGAATTTGTGTGGAGTTGACCATCTATTGCCAATCACAAAGCTTTGGTTACAACTGAAGCACAACATACCTCAACTTCTGGTGAGTCTGGCACAGTCTGGATTAACTTGGTGACTGTCTGAATGAATGAATCTATTTGGCGTTTCCTGCGTTCACTCAATGCAACTTCTTTCAACAGCTCCTCCATCTATTATTGATGACAGATCACTATCAGTTTGTGTGGTCAGTGGTTACATACGACAACAGGGTTAAGAGATATGATCACACTCCTTTTTTATCATTATCTTTTATGGTTATGTCACTAAGTCTGGCGTCTCACCTGCATTTTGAGCAGACTGCAGTGAAACAGGCTTTCTGCCTCTTTCAGTTGGTTGAGCTCCTCTGCTGTAGGAGGTCGATACAGATCATTTCGAGATAGCTTCACTGGGTGATAGACAACCTCCTCCCCTGCGTGATCAGCTTTGCTTCTTTTTGCTTTAACTGGAGCCTCATTTTCCTCGTCCTCTTCTCTCTGTCGAGAGGAATCTGAGGGATTCATCTGTAAACAACAAATTATACATGTTGCACTGTAATACGTGTTACCAATATTCCCCCAGCACAGAATGTATAAAACATGTAAGTTCGCTAAGTGGTTCCAGTGCGACGTAAATAGCAAACTGTAGGCATGCGAGCAGTACTCGTGCATCGCTGAGTAGAACTGCTCTTTTCTGAGCGATCGGGAAGCCAAACTTTACTAAATTTTCAAGTCTTACCTCTGCTGGTTCCTCTGGAACGGACTGCTTCTTCTTCATTTCTAAATTGTTTTCGACAAGATAAAATTTCAGTTATTTAGGAACGTTTCATCAACAGCGCTTTCCCTTCATTCCGCTTTCACATGTGCCAAGGGTTAGTGAAACATGCTACCCAACAAAATATTTCCCTGATTGGGTTAGAAAAGGTGAGGGAGCTCGATGATTGGCTCGCTTCTCTCTCTGGGCGGGTCCAATCGTCTTTCCCAAGATAGGTTGCACAAACAATCTTCTGATTGGTGCTCCGGAGCCGCTCATGCGCAGACACATGCCTATAATAATTTCGACACAGGTAAAATAAATAAATAAATAACATACAATCGATACGGTGATATTTATCTGCTTTAAATTTCTGTTAATATCTTTTTTCAAATCAATACAAATGTACAGAAAATGCAGATCCGCTATTTATAAGCAATTAATTGCTAAATATAGTAGATACAATTCTGTTATTTTGCCTCCAGGGAAGAACACAATTATACAAACACCTATCAGCATAATGTACAATACATTCAACAGCCCCACAAACTACAGCCTCTAAAGGATTATGGCGCTATTACATCTTCCAAATGGTGAAAAACGGAACATTATAACCGTTATAAACGTATGCAAGAGTATAATAAACAGCTTTTCACTCATTTTAAGTCCAGTCTTTGTATCCGACCATTTTCATAGATACATTTCTTTGCTTGGTAAGCTGCTTAATAATGGCCTATCATTCAAGCATAAAAATGCACCTAACTCAGAGGAAGAACCAGTGTCCTAGCTACACAAAGACAACATAGGAAAGAACTAATGTTGTTACAAGTGCTCTGTCACAAAAACACATACGCTGTTCTCATTTCTTTAGCAGAATTAATGAAAAATGCTATAAATCAGACAGTTTGAATGGCATAAAATAGTATTTTTGCCCCAGCGAAGGGATTCCCAAAGAGTTATTAAACTTGGTACATCTCAATATGGTGTGCATGTAATCTTAAAAATTTGAGGGAAAAAGGACAAATGATGGACAAAAGAAGAAGAGGCTTAAAAATCCATCTACAGCATATGAACGGTGTCTAAAAGTCTTGACTTTAGGAAATGAAAAAAAATCCAGCAAAGAAGTGATACAGGAACAGAAAAATCCCCCTAGCTCTTCAACTGATCCTTCTACTGTTTACTGCAGCTCCATCAGAAATGGTTTCAATTAAGGATGGCTGTCAAGAAGTCACGCTATACTATCCACTACCATCCACCATACAGTACCATCTGGAAGGCGGGTGGTTGGCATCAGCTTCATTTTTCAGCTTGGCAATGATCCTAAACACACTGCCAATGCAGTAAAAGCATACTTCTGCCTCCCCAGAGCCCAGACCTTAACATTATTGAATGTGTCGGATCATCTTGAAAGAACAAAAGGCAGCCAACATTCAAAGAAGAGCTCTGAGTGCCTTGCAATAAGCCTGGTGAAGTATTAAAGACTACTTAAATAAATTACAAGAGTCTAACATTTGAGAGAGATCAGGTGATATGTAAAGTATATTTTACGAGATACGTAAATAATAAGGTCTCAGTGTTTATTTTTGCACACAGTATAAAAAGACTCCAATGCATATAATGTATTACGAATAAAACTTTCAGGTGCAATGTCGTTCCTGAGACAACTCACCTTTATCATGTGTTATTTTATATAGCAACATTTTTTTAGATTAGAAATACTGTATTTAATTTCTGTATTTCAAATGCAGAGTAGCTAAAATCACATGGTGGGAAACTGGAGTTTAAAAAAAAGGCAGACTTGTACAATTATAGTAGTTTTTTCAAATTTATTGTGTTAATGTGTGGCTCAACCATAGACATTGCTACGTCTTCTAATCAGCTGTCACAGATCTTGGGCTGAAGCAGTGGGGTGACCCGAGGTGATGGGCCTCCTGCAACCTGATCAACAGAAAACAGCACAGGCACATCTGTCATGGTTTGAGGCAAACCACATGAAGTTAGAGGAGTGGACCCAAATGCAGACAATGAAGATGAATGTGGATGGTAACAGAAAACGAGCCTATATTTAGGGCTGAACAGATGTTAAAAATAAATGGCAAGGACAACTAGAAAAGAACAAACAAAACCTATACTGGCAAAGCTAACCTGAAACATAACTAGAAAAGCTGAGATGGAAGCAATGACACACAGGAGAGAACGCAGGAGTAACGCAGCCGATCCAACAAAGAGCTAAGGAGAACACACAGGGAACGAGGAAACAAACGGGGGGAGACACAGCTGAACCTAATTAAACATGTCGAGGCAAGGGGAGCCAAACTAGACACACTGACATAGCACACAAGACTATCAGAGTAAAACAGGAAATATGGCACGTACATACAGTCACAGACTCAGAGGCACAAGCTTAATGTTACGACATAACTGACACCTTACAGCGGGAACATAGAGACAGGGAGACTAGACATGAGATGTGGGACCAGGACAAGCACAGAGAAAACATTGGGACAGAGACTGAACAGAGAACAGAGACTGTTAAAATAAAACAGGAAGCACACGACAGGTACAGAGACATAGACTGATACTGAACAGAGGGAACACGAAGTACAGGGACAAGAGTGACATGAGACACGACTGACTAGGGAACAAGAGAATAAACACAAGGACAGAACTAAACCTACACTAAACATGAGGGGGACAGGAACCAAAACCTAAGAACTCGAAATCACAAACCAAGAACAACTGGAGAGCAAGAAATACAAAACTTAAACCAAAACACTGGTCGTCATAAACCATGATGAAATCAAAGATCAACAATTATAATACAAAAATCAAAACACTGAGTCTTCGACCCAGGAACATGATAGCATCACTCTCTATCGGCTTTAAACTGGTAGACTGGGAAGGCTGGTTAATTTGGACTTGTTTCTTCGCTTTGAGGAGCTTTTTATTTGGACCTCAACATTCATTGCTGGCTGACTCGTGCCTCTCTCTGTGCTGGAACCTGGTCAATGTCAGCCTTCTGTTACAAAGGAATATAGCAATATAGATATAGTGTAGATGTGAATACAAATAACTTAATGGTGGCATTTGAATAGAAGACAAATAGAAGAGACTATAAGAGTACCTCCTGTGCAGCAAGATGTTGTTGATGGATAAGAACAGGCACACATCCTTGAGCCCAGGCATCGGAAGTTGGTGGCACAGGCTCAGAATCTTCTGTTTTTGATCTTTCGACTGGTCCTTCTCCCTCATCTAGGCACAAGATTTGGTGCTCTACAATCTGTGTGAGGTACCTCTTGGCCCAAGATGCAGAGAAAGTTGGTAGCTTATTGCCAAAGACAGACAATATCACAGATGTGAAATGCAATATATATTATTTATGGATAAAAGCAAGACAAAGTATTTGCTTTATAACATTAATGTTGAACTGATTGTAAAAAAAAAAAAAAACAACAACAACAAAAAGCTGATAAGCTTCTCAGTTTTACCTGGCTCTCAGTATACACATCAAGACATCCTTTCATGACCTTCCTCAGCAGTTCATCTAAGATTTCCCCCACTGCCTCATCTGCATCCTCCTGAAGCAACATATTTGTCCACTGGGTCCGGGTCGAGTGACCTGGGATTATATCTTCCCCTTTCTGCTCTTGTGCTGCAGGTGAGATCACCTGTACAGATGACCTACGTCTGTGCTTGTCAGTTTGAACCTTGGTTGCAGAGCGTGGCATTTTTGCTCAGAGGCTGGTGTGAAATATAAATTGCAAAAAGTCAGATCATGGAAAACTAAAAAAAACTGGCATTATCACAAACCTAAATTCTATTTAATGATGAAGATCTTGGTGAGCTCACTTGGTTAAAAAAATAATCAAGAAACAGTCCTGAAACCTTTTGATTGACCTTTTGACCTTGTGATTTGGTGACACTGTAGACATTTAAAGGTTGCAATAAGGGACAGTCACACTTTTAGGGTTTTATTAGGAGGAGAGTAAATGCATGGGCATTATTTTGTGTTTTTATCCATAGAGTACAAAGCATGTTAGATAACAGCATGCCAGATAGCTATCATTTTTTCAAGCTATTTATTTTCTTTGGTCAATGAAAAGGTTTATTTTATTTTTTATCTGTGTTATGGTCGTGTAAAGGTCAGTATGCTGGCAGTTGCAGACAGGGCATTCAAAAGCTCAGTTAGTGCATCAATCAGGAAGTTTGTGGCTTTAATTCCGTTAGATGATGAAAATGACGGGCCCAAAAGTCACAATTCTACGTCAACAGACACAATTTTTACGTGATCCCCACACTGGAGTTAAGAATACAAACAATGACCTGTATATTTAAAGAAAACAAAACAAAAACATTTTAATATGGTTTTGTCCCGCTGCAAATGTCATTTCTACACAGGCAGCCAACTGGCTACTGTTGCTCGTTCGGGGTGCAGAGAACTTTTTTATTTTTACTCCTGTTATTATCGTAATAATTATGAGTAGTTTGCACATAGAGTAGGTGTTTTAAAACACTCTTCACAGTTTCAAATATTAACCCTAAAATCACTGTTATCAAAACGAATGCTCCGTTATCCGGATACACGTTACAGACATACACGAAGCACACAAACAGGGGAGATGGGCACCTTGTCAGCGACACCTTTACTTTAACGTAGATAACCACACTGCAACTAAAAGCGCTAAATTTATATATCGCAACACAATCGGCGTTAGGTTTCTTTTTAATAAACAGTGTTGTCATGCCAAAACTGGAACATTTTACCTTTATCCTCAGATTCGTACTATTCACGGTTGCCCAGCAACCTAGCACGCATAGTTGACGTAGTACGTAGAGTTACGTCGTCTCTATGGCTGCAGAGGACGCATAGGTAATCCTGTTGCTAGCAAAAGCCAGAGAAGCCCTTCGTTTACATTAACTTAATTTGGAATAATCGATTGAGGCAACAGCTATGGGGGAGGGTTTTTTTTTTAAACTTTGTTTTACATATGTCCAATATATAAGGCTGTCCGGGTGTATTTATTATCTCGCTAAGATACTTAGCTTGCTGCTAATGTTAAGTGGTTAGCATTTAATTTGCTATGAATTAACGACAGCCTAGTGGTTAGGGCATGTTTTTGAAGAGATTACTTGCTATTTAATTATGGTATCTTTATTTTCTGTCTTCTTTCTTTTCTTTTTTAGTCCGCCATCAGATTAGATTACACATTGTTCGATCAACTGTGCCCTACAAAGAAGACCCAATGTATCACAAGGAAAAGAGTATCCAGATAAAAAACAGCGCATCAGCGTTGTACAACAACCTCAGCGTGCTGCGCATAGCACCGAGGCGCCTCACCCACTTCACCGTGGTCCATGCTAACATGGTCAACATGGTCAGCGCGTCCTGGGACGGCCTAAACTACACCCACCGTCAGCTGCAGTCCAAGGAGCCAAATGTTGCTACAAGCACTTCGCTTATCATGCAGGTTAGGTCACGGTGCAACTTCTTATGCTCCCCATTTTACCTTATCATACTCACTGAGAACAGCTAAAAGACTGACTTCAGCAAAACGTCAGTATTGACTTCAGTATTTTCAGTCGTATTCTTTCTAAATGTACACGAAATGAATGCACTTGGTATACGTTGGTGAGTCCAAGGCAAAACAATCCCCCTTCAACAAATTTCATTTATTTCCAGTATATTATAAATAATTTGAAACAACCAACTTAAAAGTCCTACAAAACGAATGTTAAAGCATTACTCTAGAAATGTTGTAAGCATCCTTAATTTGGTAACAATGCCCAAGACCAAGTTGGCTGGTTATGAAGTGTTAAGACTGTTAACTGCCAACTGATGGTTTCCTGACTTTGACTATTCCTGACTATACTATTCAGATCACTTCCCCAGATTGTGGATATCTGCTCCACTCACCACTGTCTTGCTTTTTAATCCTCATGTTTTTCTCCTTCCTTAATTTTTTCACTTAGAAAAGAAACACACACACACACATACATATATATATATATATATATATATATATATATATATATATATATATATATATGTTGTGTGTGTGTGTGTGTGCGTGTGTGTGCGCCCCTGTGTCTTGCTTGTTTGCGTACCATATTAAAGGCATTCTCTTGTATACCTAAGACAACTAATTTTCAGACAGCTACTTTTTCCCTCAATGTGTGAAAATGGCTTAACACTTTCTTCAGTTACATTACATTACATACATTACAATGTGTAATGCATATATAAATATTACAATTAATCACATACTCATACAGTACATTTATAGTCCTGTGATGTAGAATGCAGAGCTATAAAAGTAACACAAAAAACAATTAAGCTTAAAAATAATACATGTTTTTTTTGTAACAGGCTGCGTTTTGTGTACTCCCCTCTCGTGATCTCCTTGTGGTGACGTCTCAAAAGGGCATCCAGGTAGATGTTGTTATTTTCTCAGTTTTGATGTCAATAGCAGGACATGTATGAGGATAGTAACACAGTAGTGAGGTGTACAGCAGGACTGACAGATGGGTTCAAGGTGTGGGTGGGATCGTCACAGAGCCCTTTCTTGTTTGCAATGGTGATGGACAGGTTGACAGAGGAGATGAGGGTGCACGAGTGGGTGAAGACGTGTGTTAGAGGTGATTTGTAACAGAATAGCAAGAGTTAAAGGGAAACTTTACAAGATGGTACCGAGACCTGCTAAGATGCATGATTTGAAGACAGAGGCACTGACAAAAAGACAGGAGGCAGAGCTGGCAGCTATATAATTGAAGACGACTACATTTTTGCTGGGCATGATCAGACGGAACAGTATTAGAAATGAGTACATCAGAGGGACAGCTCAGGTCAAGCAGTTCGGAGATGAAGTTAGAGAGACAAGGCTGATATGGTTTGGGCATGTGCAGAGAGGTATAGTGGATATACGGGACAAAGGATGTTAAACATGGAGCTGCCGGTGAAGAAGGACATGCATGTCCCTACTGATAACCCTCTGCATGTAGGGAGAAAGTAAGATGGAGGCAGATGATCTGCTGTGGTGATCACCAACAGAAAAGGAGGCAGTGTTATGTCTTTTAATTTTATACTTATAGTGGCTATAATCACACATTATGAAACAGTAGTATTACATTAAGTTAAATTTAATCTGTCATAGAGTACCGCAAGCAATAAATATTGTTTTGTAGCTTTTTACTTATCTTATAAGTCTTATTTACTTATAAGTGTGTTCCTTTAGATGTATGAATCTGATGGCTCCATCATGGTGTACTGGCATGCACTGGATACTCCAGAAACACCTACAGGTAAATATGCAACATTTAGTTGTAACTATCCTACTACACATGTAGGGACTCACTAATAGAAGAACTTTTTTTACTCATTAGTGTGAAACCATAGTGTGCAGTGTGTTGCGATATAATGAGTTACAGTGAATCGCTTAATTGTTCCTGAAGAGGATTTAGATCAATTGATCCATCCCCATAACATCAACACCCGTGGGATGTCTTCATTATTTAGTGTTTTTTTTTTTAAAGATTTACACCAGTATTATGACATCACTATGGCAATAAAGACGTTTTCAGATTTTCTTATGCTTGCTGATAAATACTGTTATCTGTGACTGATGTATTCAGCTTCATAAATTTCATACTCATTACATATTTGCATGTGAGACAGAAAATTATTAACCCTGAGTTCTTTATTAGATTTGGTGCATTCACAGACCTAATTTCTGTCCCAGCACAGGCAGTGTTTGCCCGAGGGATAGCAGCAGTGTACGAGAATTATATATGTGTGGGTAAGTGCTGGGTGGAATTTTTGTCTTTTCAGTTTTTGTGTAGTCAAAAGAGCACAGGTCTACAGTCTACTTGTCTCTTTCTCATTCTATAGGAGTTTCATCTGGTGCAATTTTAGTATTTGATGTGCCCAGTAAAGGAAGTAATATTACCTTGTCTGAAGTCCTGGAGGAGCACAAAGAATCCATCACTGACATGGCCTCAGAGTGCTCTGGCAGCCAGGTAAGGCACATATGTGTGTTTTGCAATCTGTCACAGTCTTTGTTTGTACATGACAGTGTACGCCTCTTGCATGAGTCATAGATTAAATGAATAAATACCTTATGTAATAATTATAACAACTATGATCGTTCTATGAATTACAATATCCTTTTCTCTGTTCCTTTAGGAGTGCATAGCTAATCTTGTCACTGCAGATGATGGGGGAAATCTATGTGTGTGGAAGTCTGGGGAGGAGTTTCAGCTGCTCAACAAAATCCCTGGTTTTGAGTAAGTTCACTGAAGCTTTTTTCTACAGTGTTGTCTTGAGCCACACCTTTCGTCATATTGCTTTTAAGGACCCATTGGTCTTGAACAGTAGTTCTCTGGGTTTTCTGAAGTTATTTAAAAAGTTTTTGTTTGGACACTAGTTGCTTTTTCAGTCATTTTCAGTTCAGTCCTTGTACCTGACCATTTTCAGAAGGATGTTTTTTGTTTGCTAAGCCACTGAACACTGACCCATTAATTATTCAAGCATGACATTCTACCTAACCATTGTTGTGTTTAATAATAGACAACTGAGCTTAGAAGAAATTTTTAAATGGTATCTTTAGCCTCTGTTACTAGGAGCCTGTGTGTTCTCATTTCTTAATTGATTTAATGAAAAATGCTTAAGATAGCACAGTTTGACAGAAATAAAATAATATTTTTCAATAAGATGCTTCTCAAAGAGCTGTTGCCAGAAAACCTAGGATATCTTGGCATGGTGTGCAGTGGATCCTTAAAAACTTTGAGGATACAGAACAAGTGGAAGAGAAAATAAGAAGTGGCACAAAAATCAATTTTACAACAGATTAATGCTATATTAAAGTCATATCATTAACAAATAGGGGGGGGGGGGGGGGGGGAAATCCAGCAAAGACTTGATTCAGGACTTGAAAAATGCTGTCTGTTCTGACCGAAGGTATTTTTTACACTGACTTATTTATGTGTTTTATTTCCTGACATTCTCTAATCTAATATAAAATATAGTTTCTGTTGGTTCCCTGATGGCATTGGTCCTCAATGTTTTCAGTATGAGCTGCTCATCTGTCAAGTTGTGGAAGGGCACAGCGGTGGCAGGTTACGGCACAGGCCAGATTCGACTCTACGAGGCAGTTACGGGAATTTTGCATGCTGAGATCAACGCTCATGCTCGCTGGATATACTCAGTAGACATTGCTCCTTTTTCTGGATTGGTGAGTTGTATCAAAAAGATGTATAATAATGCCTTTTTTATTTAGCTTTTTCACAGCTGAAAGTAACAGATTCATCTTTGTCAGTTTGACAATAATTAGTGAAAATTTGAAGTATATTTACATTTAAACATATTTTTAGTAGTAATATTAATAGTTTACCTCAAATCACCTGAAAGATGACCATCTCCTTCTCTACGCTAGCTTTTATCTGCTGCTGAGGACTCTCTTGTCAGAGTATGGCACATGACTATCACCCCAGAGACCAACAGTGTGGAGGTAAGTGGTCCCAAGACAGACTACAAAGCATATTTCCTGAATACATTTAAAAAAGAGGGACAGTTCATTGCAGTCTCCCCCAGTCATCCTACACACCTGGATGACTGACACAAGATGACTTATGTCTTACTCTCAAACAGAACCTGACTGTGTGTTTTTCTCATTTCCTCTTAGGTTGCGCATTTGCATAACGAGTGTGTGACAGATACACAAATCTGCGGCGCCAGGTTCTGTGATGGCGATGGCTATGCCTTTGCAGTGACAGGCTATGATCTGAGTGAGATTATCCGCTACATCCAGTCATAGGACTCTAACGTCATTATGGCTAAGTGTATTCATTGGTTTGTTTGGTATATGGAACAGTTTTTTGGAGGTATTTTGGTATTTGTTTGTACATCTGCAGGCCTGTTTCCACAAAAAGCTGGTAAACTGTGTAAAATGTATTTTTTAAAATCATTTCAGTAAGTAGTAGTTATTTGAAAAATAGCACAAAGACACAATGTCAACTGTTGAAACTTTAAAAAATTATATATATTTTTTAGAAGCATATATGCTGATTTTAAATCTGGTGTAAGCAGAACATTTCAGAAATGTTGTAACAGGGCAAATAAACGATTGCAAAAGCTGTGTAAAGACGAAAGTCATATTTAAAATAAATTCCATACCCGGGACCTTCTCTGAGTTTCAACTAATTTAAGATTAACTGAGGTGAAACGTAAAGCTTATTTTGAGTCAAACCACTGCATCTGCCCAGCTAAGGAGGAAAAGAACCATCCTGTCTGTTATCAGCACAGAGTTCAAAAATCAGCATCTGTAATAGTGTCAGAGTGCTGTAGTGCACACAGCATTGCTCTTTACATTTTTTTCTTTGGGCTACTTTTTCACTTATTTTCAGTGCGATCCTTGTTGCTGACAATTTCCAGGGGAATGTTTTTTTTTGTTAAGCTGCTTAACACTGACCTGTAAATCATTCAAGCATGAAAAAGCCCTTAACTGGTGTTGTGTCAACAGAGAACTTAGCAAACAAGCTGTTTTAAATAGTATTTTTAGCCCTGTAGCATGGTGGAGTGGTGGTTAGCACTGTTGCCTCACAGCAAGGTTGAATTCCGCCATCTGCCTCGGGCCTTTTTGTATGGAGTTTGCTCTCTGTGTCAGTTTGGGTTCTCTGCAGGTGCTGTGGCTTCCTTCCACAATCCAAAGACATGCGTCCAAATATTGACTTTCAAGCTCTTTAGAACTGTACAGACTTTGTGTTTGTCTTACATACTGTATTTGTACTTATATTTGTAGATGTTTCAGTGCATCATTTAACCTATTTCCTATTTTCTCAGCATAATATAAATAAATAATGAATAGTTAATTACATACAATGCAGTAAAGTAAGTGCTGAATTGTTGAAGAGTTCCCCTGTTGTGCAAGAGAAGGAAAATAATTTGCTTGAATACTGTGGAAAGAAAAAGGGATTCGTAACAGTGGTAAACGCCTCTCCCAGTGTTTTATAATTAGCTTTGGGTTTTTGTTTTTCAATTCAGTGTTTCGTTTAAATCATTAGTAATACAATTCATATTTTAAGTATTTAACAAATCTTTAGAACTTTTAGAAAGGTTTGGTACAATGGTTTTAAAATAGTTGTACAGGAAACTATTGTGAATGTGTTTGAAGAAGAAATTTATGTGACTGTATCTTTAAAACATTATTCTTTTCAGGCATAATGTGTAAAATAACTACACCAGTAAACACTTTATAAGGAAAGCCGTGCTTGACTTTTTATTTTGTAATTCCAAAATGCAACAGGAGATGGGGTTGTGGGCTAATATTTTTAGCAAGAGGCTGCAGGACATGTAGTTAACTAGAGAGCAGTATGGAGTTGGGTTATTTTATTTTAGTTTCTTCTGGGTTATTGACAGTCAGACTCTTCCAAAAAGGCCAAATTATGGTTGGATACTGTGTGCAGACTGCTGGACACGGGCATTTTATATTGCTAAGTATACACGCACATATTACAGATGGAGGTCAACCTTTTTATTAAAGTGGCTAATTGCTGAGATGGGTTCATTCCTATCCCATGTCTAGTCTAACATCTGTCAGATTTCTCATGTCTAGTCTAACATCTGTCAGATTTCAGAATTTTAGTTGGTCAAAGTTTTTTTTACAGTCTATTTTGCTATCAGTTTAGATGACATATGCAACGCATTTATTGCCTTTTTAATTATTATTATTATTTTTCCTCCACCAGTGCGGGACCTGAAGCTGAAGCTGTGGTAGTTTTCAGTCTAGCTGTTTGTTTGTCAGTTGGCAATATTGTGAAAAAAGCACCAGGGCAAAGTTCATGGAACCTGGAAAGCTGCAAGTTACCTGGTTAAAACCAGTTGTCCTTGTTAGAGGAGTTAACACACGTTTATATTGGATAAAAGAACGTCTCAGTGTAGTTTACTGTTTGCACGAACTTTAATGAAAACACATACAATCTGCTTCTTTATTTTACCCAATGCTGTAGATTTGCTTTGCAAATAATGCAAGAGAATCATTACAAAGTACAACAGAGATAACGTTTTCTAGGATTTTCTTTTTTATTGAAATGACCTTAACTGAAAACTAAACTTGCCATTGTCTTGTCCTATACTACTCATTTTATGACAGGTCATATGAGCCTCTTTGTTTTTTGTTTTTTTATTAAGTTCATGTCGGGCAAACAGGTATCATAATTCCACCTTATCATGACAAGATAAGAAGAATCAGGTCAGCGAGGAATCGTGTGCTATTTGTCAGGCTAGAGCTAAGCATGTATTAAATCCCAGGGTTCTAGTCTTTTCTGGTTTGCAGTCAACACCGGTCACGTAACATCAGCTGACAGGACTGTTTTGAACTCACACACGGCAACTTATGTAACTTAAATTTGGTTGGTGCCAACTTACAGCCATGTCAGTGATCTGGTTGCATCAAAATGTGAATCATATACGTGTGCGACAGTGTCATAAACACGCAGTCTTTATGGGATCAATAACTTTGGCTGTGTAATATTGTGTCATGCTCCCCAGCTGCCTGGAGTGAAGTGGATAACTAAACTGGCAGGAGAGGGATGGTGACGGACTAAACTGTCAATATGAGGTCCCAAATGACATAGATACTGAGATTACATAACTAACTGGAACAGTACACACAGAGAGATGCCAAGGTTGGTCAAAAGTGACACATGAAAGAAGCAACGAATTAACAGAAAACAAAAAGAACTGAAGGCCTGTAGGTAGAAAATGAGAATAAGACGTGAAACACGTGAAGACAAACAGCTGCAGTGATATATTCCTTGTTAACTGAGCCAATAGTGCTGCTCGGTTCTCCAGCCCTGTACACAGCCGCAGGGCCACTCATGCTGTGTACTGCCACAATACTTGTCAATAGTTGGCTTTTAGGTGTAACACACAGCTGAGCACACAATGTCGGGGAGATAAGACCTAAGCATGAACTATTCTATGATATAAATGTGGATGTATGTTAGTGCATGTGTGCCACGTAATAACACTATTGAAGCAATGTTCTCCTCATATTCCCTGGTAGACTGTCTGAAATCTTTTATTAATGAGAGTGACAAGACAAAAATAGATTTAACCAGACCCTCAATGAAAGGCCCTGATGTGTCACTTCAATAAAGTCACAGAGGAAACGCTGATGACAACACGAGTATGACTTTTCCCCTCTGAAAAGTAATCGTGGAACAATCACAGTACCGGCCTTTTGTCTAGTTATCTCAGCATTTAAGGCACGTTTGAGTTTCTATTTCTACAACTGAAAAAGCAAATAACCAACAAAACAAGTTCGTTTGGTGCTCTGCCCAAACTGCTGATGGGTTTCGACCGAGCCCGGATGGTATAAAAACCATGCTGCAATACAAGTTCATCCATCAAGGCCGGTTGAGGCATTATGAATTAGCAGGTGTGGTAAATACCACACCATGTATAACAACATCAGTATCTTTGAATCTGTTTGCTTTTTCTTCTTCATTATTGTTGTGGAGAAAAGCTATTTATTCCTTACCAATCCAACCTTGTGGCAGCTGCCTAGGACTGTGTCCCTAAGCCTGCTGGGATAGAGGCTCACCAGGGGGGATGAAGAGCCTAAAGCGCCTCCAGCTTGCTGCCACAGACAGACCAGCTCTCTGACGAAGCAATCAGAAAACCAGCTCCTAAAGACAGGCTGCATAAATAGATCTTCCATTTTAAACACACTGAAATATGAAGGAGGGGCACACCACAAACTGACGGAGCTGAAAAGAACTGCCATTGCTGACTGATGGACGTGCAGATAGATTGTGGCCTTAAGGCAGACAAGCAAAGACCAGCAGAACTAGTTCAAAATATATATGTAACTGATTAACAAATGCTAGTTTTTGCACAGTTTTTAAGTTGTATCTCCATAGATGTCTTCAGGATGGTTAGGTTCTTATCCAGGGAATTGAATCAGTTTTCAAAGCCATAGTTATAAAGACCTATGTTCAGCTAGAAGAAGACCAAGGAGACACATACCAGATGACCCCTATAAAGTCTTGATCTTAACATTCAGCCAGTGTGGGCAGTGACATTGAGACAAGCCTAAATCCACAAAAGAATTCATCCAAACTGGTGTTTTGGGATAGTGATTGTGGTATGGTGGACCTATATGGCTCTAATAAGAACAACCCATTGTTAAACTGATCATGTAGTTTATATCCCAACTTATAGCTAGGTGTCAAAGTACTCTCTGCGAAAAAGCACCAAAAGCAGACACTGAACGATAGCAATATTCCAAATGATGCTTGTTTATTCTGTATGAGATATTTTTCCATTTAAACATTCAAAAATGGATTGAAGACAGTTGGGGGGAGCACACATCATCACCTTTCAAATTGATATGGAAAGCTGTTAGCAAACAGCTCCTTATTACCAGCAGTTATGGGACAATATTAATATTAATTTAAAGTCTTGTTTCCGTCTTTCTTTTTCCATGCAAGGCAACAGTACAAGACGTTGCTAGCTGCTACATCAGTTTTTTCTTTTTGCTTAAACAAACTGTGTGCAGTCACTAAACACACCACTCTGGTCAAAATGAGCCGTAAAGTGCAGATGCTATTCAGGTGTAAATACTCTGTAGCTTTTATGACTATGAGCCATTCATCTCCACACTCAGACTCACAAACATAATTCATGCAGGTGTATGTACTGATAAATGTATTAAGCATCATCTAAAACAGTCAATCCACTCCAGAACTGCAAAGTGATAAAAAAAAATACTTACACTCTGAACTGTAAATTGCTGAAATAAGCTTTATTGCAGTCATCTTTTCATATTTGGAGCAATTATAGTTGTATATATTAAGTAATTTATTTCAAATGGACTTTACGTGCTTGATGTGTTCAAATTATTTGCCTAAACAGTTTGGTTTGCAGAAAAAAATTCAAGTGCTTCAAAACAGGTGAAACAGGCTGAGTAGTAGAAAGGTAGTAGAAAGTAGGGTGTGTAAACTGTAGTAGATGATTATGATCATTGGAATGCAGACGGACTGGAGACTCCATCCAGCCTTCAAACAAAAATATACCACTGACACAAATGGGTGGATATAAATTGCAGTAGGATAGATCTGTTCTATTGCAACAAACTAGATTATAGTTAAGCCGGGATAACCCATTCACCTCTGTAGCCACAGCTTCCGTGCATCACAAGACTGAGACTGAAAGCTACACCCACACATGTCCAAACCAAGGCAAGCCACCTTTCCTGTCTGTGTGGGCCTCTAATTTGGGGAAAATGACTAAACATCCAGTAAAAACTGACTCACTATATCCCAAATGTTCTCTAAAAATCACGAGAAGTTGAGGTTTCATGCGTAAAATAAAGACACGGGTACATTAAACTTTGTCATTTTTTTTTTGTCATTATTTTTGATTGTAGGCTTCCAAAAGGTTTTGGTATGTTAATAATATTCTTTGATCCAGTTTCTTTGAACTTAAACACATATATGATAAAATCCAAGTGAAATTATTTACTTATGTTCTTATCTTTCATAATTTAAATTAAGAGTCATAGAACATTTTAACATTTTAAAGAAACTTCTTATACATCTTTCAGTTATGTGGTAAAGATAATTACTACTCTTTTGCCACCCACAAGTGACTGTGTCGCATTCTAACTGTTTAGTTAATCATTAAACACTAAAATAAACTTTTAATTCTTTTCTATGATGCAACTCGGTACTGGCCCTGCCTTTCCACAACTTGCAAACTTGCCTGAATGATCTTCCCTCATTTCACTATTTAGCTTATTGAAAAAATAGAAATTGAACACATAGTCATGCAGACGCTGACCATTTAAGTATAGTCCATTATATAATCACTATTAGTAGGACGGTCCTGACCTCAACACACAGACACTTTCTCTTTCAAACACGCACACACAAACACACCACTTGCATATCCCCAGTAACGTCAGTTTGATTGCATGGGTAGGCAATGGGACTTAAAAGCATTAGATTAAAGTAAAATAAACATGATCAGACCCTGCCATCTGCACTGGGATGGCATGGTTGCCTAGCAGTGGGCATTGTTTGGCTTGTCTGACGCTGATGTGCTGACGCTGGTGTGTGAGTGCGCGTGTGTTTATGTGTATGTGTCCATATGTGCAGATGGCACCTTTCAAATGATGATGACTTTATTTTCCAAACAGTGTTTCAAATAAAATCAGTCTTGTCTCAAATTCGGCACGCGACCTTTGAGCATACTTTAAATGTGCTTAATACAAGGTTTCATTATGGCAAATAGTTTGTTCTAAGAATAGCGACAGCTGGTGACAGCTGAATATTTTTTTCGTTTTCTTACCTCTTTTAAATCACACAGTTCAAAACAGATTTTATCATAAAGATAACTCATTTGACTGTGAGACTAAACTACGATGGTACTGCGATATGCCACACCTTCAAAGCTGGTGTGTTTTAGACCTTTGCTTTATGAAATAGATCAAAATTTGGTCATTTGTAATCCCTAAACACCTCTCACCCTCCTCTCATTACCAGCGTGTGGGTGAGAGAGTTATTGAGTCTCAAAATAGAGTCGCAGCAATAATAACAGCGATATCCTGGCAACCCTTATCGTTGTGCTCTGTCAGTGAGACTGCTAATAGGGTTAATATGAGAGAGATAAATGGACATCTTCAGGGCACAAACTAAATTCAAAACACATCAACATTTCCATCAGCTGTCATCATACGTTTGTTCATTATCTCTCTGGATCTATAATAGCCATGTGTACATTTTATTTGCATTGCTCGTGTTGCAGGGACACAAATTTGGTTACACAGTCACATTTTTTTGTTGTTGGGTTTAGGTTAGGTTTAGGGTGAAGGAAGTAAGGGTTACATATACATAAGGAAATGAAAATCAGAATCAGAACACTTTATTAATCCCGAAGGAAATTAGGGTTACAGCAGGCAGCACGCTAATGGCGCATGCGCACTTACAAAGGAACCTTCTGACCAACTTTACACAAACATCACATTGGGGAGACATGTCAGTAAGGTAGGCTGATAGGAAAAAAAAAAACAACGAAAATACATAACATGAGGTAAGAGGAGGAGAGAAAAAACTCCACTCAGACTGAGCTCCTAGTGGGAGAGGGATGGTGACGGACTAAACTGTCAATATGAGGTCAGTACCGCTTCATATAACATGAAGTGGTACTGACACGAAACTGTTGGGTGGTGTGTGCATACTTGGAAACTAAGGCCCAAAAGTGAAAATGCACCATCCATTGGTTATGTAGTATGCTAACTGAAAACCTAACGTTAAACTAAATCAAATCAGTTCACCAAAGGGTTCAAAAAGGAGCATTATAGCAGGCCCTTCCTCTCAGCAGTTGTTAGACTTTATAACCATGTATAATGTGTAATTAATTCATGTGTAAACTAAAAAGATTTAAATAGTAAAATTCAGATGTTGCTCTTGTGTAGTGCCAATGCTACCTCGCATAGTGTAGTCTCGTAGGCTCTCCTGTTTCACAGCCCAAACTGGTCAAGGATCTTCTGTTCCGCTCTTGTGTGAATTTTCTGTCTATGCAAGTGTCAAATATATTTGGGCAGTTCTTTCCTGACAAGTTAAACAAAGCTCAGTCTATCTAGGGTGAGAACATTTAGCGAAACCAATATTGCAACTTTAAAAAATTCTTTAGACACTGTATTAGCTTCTTCCCCATGGTAAGCTACTTTCTACATCAGGGTTATAGTAAAATTTCCAGCAATTTGCTGCCATTGGGGTCATCTTTACTGTTGCATACTGTTGGACTATCTAGACCATTTTCTTTCTTTTTGTCTTGGGTGTGTTGGCTATATGACGTACTGACCATATTTATCAAACATTCCCTTCCTGTTCTGTATGTCAATATAAATGCTGCGGAGCAACAGCTGCATACACATTAAAATCTTACTAGATACAATATAGTGCATATCCACATCTTCAAAACCTTAAACAGCTTGTGTCAGGTTGATTTAAATTCTAACTGTCTGGTTTTATGTCAGCGTAATATCAGCCTTGCTTTTGGTTAACTCACTAGAAACTTGAGCCTCTGTGACTCTAATGTAAAAGACTACTCACTTAAGTAAGTCCCACAATATCATATATCAATCTGCTCACAGTATGTGGGGGAGAGCGAGTCTGAGAAACAGACGAATCTTTGGTTTAGAGAGAAATGCTGAGTTCTTGTGCTCTGCTTTACCTGCAGCAATGGCTAAGAAAAAGAAGAAGAAATATCATTAAAAAAACAGCTGTCATTGTTTATATATGAATTGACCCAGTGGCAGCTTTCAAAAAGTCTGAAAGCTGCAACTAGTTTCATAGATATTCTCTGCAGACTGAAAAAGAGCACTTACAGCAGAGGATACAACTTCCCAGTAACTCCTGTCTTCAGTGATAACCCAGTACCTGTCCCTACTACCAAGCCGGCCTTTTTCCTTCTGGCCAGTACGCAGTAAATGATATGTGATTAAACACAAAGTGGCAAATGAAGCGGAAGTACAAACACTGCAATCTGCTCATTTCTCCTGAGAAAACAGTTGTCCCTCAGTGAAAAATGCAGTGACCCACACACCCTTTCATTAAGGTGGTCACCTTCACAGCGCATGCTAAAGAGGAAACAAGAGAGAGGACTGCCATGACACCATACTTTCCTGTAGTCATACTATTAATTTAGAGCCATAAGGATAAAAATCACCCAGGTTTTAAAACTTGGTTACTATAACGCCCTCTGGTAGAATCTCAAACCTCCAGTTCCCCGTTGAGCGTCATAAGTAAAAAAATAGATGGAGAGGGATATAGTTATTATTTTTTTAAGAAAGAGGTGAGAAAACAAAGACAGGAAGATAAAGATAAAGAATAAGAAATTGCGGTTTGTCTGTAAAATGCAGCCAATGAATATTAGGGCAGAGGTAGCTGTGCTCATCCCTGTTTCCATGGTGACCTGAATGTGCTGTCGGTGCAGTGACGCCAGTCTGGAGCATTGCGTTGCATGAGCCACACGTGCCAATGCCCAGCTGACAGCAGCGAGCATACGCCTGTATCTATTCATAGCACCCAAGTGATGCTCTGAAGGGACACGGGCAGCCTGGAGTTCTGGCCAAAGAGGCCAGGTGTCCAAACCTGGATGAGTACGGACCCAGACCGAATGCTACCCTTCATCCTTGATGGAGGTGCTTGGAGAGAACGTGGGAAGAACACATAGCAGGAGTTCTGTCATTGCCTCTTTGATCTTTGTCCTCACCAACAAATTGACCCCTGACCCCTTTTTTTGAGGTTTCTAAACAGATGACACAGGTACAGCATGCATATGCGCATGTCCAAAAACACAAAATCAAAAAGAGGAAAAGCAAAATATTTACAAACTCGATGGGGTAATGAGCATTTGTTTGAGGTACACTTATTCAGTTTTCAAAGTCACCTTTATTTTCTCTTAAACTGACTGTTCACATACTGGTAATATACAAACACACTGTGATTACCCACCATATAACAACTTGGTGAAAAAAAACAAACAAACCCTCATCCCTGAAAAATGCGCAACAAGTCCAGTTGTGAATTTCCCTCACTGCCAAATATTCCACAGTCAACGGTTAGTGGTATTATAACAAAGTGGAACCGATTGGGAACAAAAGTAACTCAGCCATGAAAGGGTAGGCCACATAAAATCAAAAGCAAGGTCACTGGATGCTGAGGTGCATAGTGCAGAGTTCGCCAACTTTCTGCAGAGTCAGTTGCTACAGATGTCCAAACTTCATGTGGCTGAAAAGTTTAATTATATATATTTTTGTAAATGTAAATATTGAAAATATGCTCCAAACTTGCTCTGCAACTCTGCATCCCCTCCACTGATGTTAAAGCAGACCGCTGCTGTCCATGTAAAACATTTGAGAAGTGTTCTACTGAGAAGATATTAAAAAATAATCCTATAATCATCTAGAATTTAAGCAGTAAGTCTCTTCTGAAATCCCCTGGATTTAAATATTTTACGAGTAGAAAACAATAACTGCAGCACATAGTCAAACAGTTGTAATTTGCCATCACAACACGTGGTCTAGAATGTGATATCTTTAGCAAGAGTGCTTGAAACACCAAGTCAGTGCCCCTTTTGTGAGCAATTGTTCAGGCTCAATTGGTATTTCTCTAACACCGCTTTGTGCGAGATCAAGCAGAAAAAAAGCAGAGGCTCTGTGGCAACGAGAAGCCCATTGTGGTCCGTCAGCCTAAAGTTAGCTTTCGGTGTGATGTCTGGTGTCAAAGGCCATTGTGGTTCCTGACATACTACAGTGAAGGGACAGAGCTGCTGAGTGCAAATGATCTGTGCAGGACTTTTTTGTGAGTGTGTAGCTAGTTGTGTATCGTATTGTTAAGGCATATTTTTATGTATTGGAGGTGCAACACATAGGCAAAATGTTTTTGTTTGTTGTATATAGCTGACATAGGACTTTCAGACCTTTGGGGTCAGCAGTTTCCCCCCTTTAGGAAAGGGACAGAGTGAGAGATGAACCATGTGGATCCCCTATTATGCCCCTATTGTGCCCATGCAGCTGCATAAATAGTGCTATTGCAGAGGCCTCTGGCAATTCAAAAGTGCTGTACAAGACACTTTGAGATAAAGGTTTGGTAGACCCGTCTACACCATTAGGAAGAGAAGAGACGTTTTGCCCAATTAAAGCAGAGAAGTTGACAGATTCAATACACTTATAGTCTCATGACCTTCAGTGTGGCATGTATTTGTATCTATAGCCATCTTTATTTCCAGCTGCAGTCTAGTAGAAAAAGAAAGTTTACCCTCTTTCAATTGTAAGGGTTTTTGTATCAGGACATTAACAAAAAACTATCTGGAGTTTACCAGGTTTTAAAGGTGGGTAAACACAACTGCACATGACAAATTAGACTGTTTTTATTTATTTAATAAAAAGTAAGCCAAAAACAAAATACACCCTTACTGCTTAAGAATGTACACCAATCAGGCATAACATTATGACCACTGACAGATGAGGTGAATAACATTATCTCGTTGTACCTCTCACCTGACCCCCTCTGTACATATTAACAATGATTTTAAACCAGATATTTCAAATTTGAATTCATCTCTCCATAAAACCTGTTGCCACTGATTTTCAGTCCAGTTCTTGTGTAATTGGGCCTATTCCCCCTTTCCCCTTTCTTAAGAATGGCTTCTTGGTAGCAAAGCCCTTCTACTGGCACTATTTCTGGTGAGGTTTCAGTGAACACTAGATGGATCAACTGAAGTGTGTCAGGTCTTTGCTGGATTTTTTTCCCTGTTTCTTAAGGATATGACTTTCCAACATTGTTTATTTGCTGTAGTCGCTCAAGCCTGTCACTCTTTCCTTTGTTCTTCACCAGTCTAGTTTCTGCAAATTTCCCGCCAAGCCAGAATGTCTAGTTTTTGGCTAATAGCTCTTTGGGAATCACCTTGTTGGTAAAATGATTCTTTTATGCCTTGATAACTGTTTAACATTGGCAAACTATTGAAATGGGTACAAAGTCTGCGTTTTTGTGAAGGGCTGCTAGTAACAAGAGCTAAAGATACAATTTAAAATAGATTCCCTGCTAAGCGGTCTGTTATGAGTAGACACAACACTGATTCATCCCTTGGGTTAGATGTCTTTTTATGCTTGAATGGTTCATAGGTCAAACATTTCTTTGAAAATGGTCAGGTACAGGGACTAGAGTGAAAATAAATGACTTTGTGTATGCGTATTATAGTTCAGAGAAGTTGTAGCATGTGTGTTCACAGATGTGTGTTGTATGTGTGTGCATGTGTTGTGTTTGTGTTATAATTCACAGTAGTGGTTCTTCCCAAGTGTACTAAGAGTGCGGCTACAGCATGATGTGACAACACCCGCCTGCACATATGTGAGCATCTGCTGGCCATAGCTTGAGGACGGTTGCTTAGGACTTGCATGCATGCTGAGGTAGGAGCAAGCCTGGGCAAGTTCCTTTCCCTTCACAAGACAATAGCAGCTCAGATGCCTGGCTGAGAAGGAGTTTTAGGGAATCTGTGAGAGACAAGGGCCTCTCACACTCACTCAATTTCCTGACATTTATGCTTTTGCCAAAAAAAGAATATACAGAGAAAAGACCTCTATTTACAGAAATGCTGATGACAGGTGGGGGTCAAATACTTCACTGACTATTCAAAAAAACAAGTTTATGGTGAAGAATAAATTGAAGTGATCATTTTTTCCTGTTGTGTTATATTGTACATTACCTTCCACACAAAGGTGTATTTTTATAAACACTTGTAATATTTTCAAATTTGATTTGATTTGTTTTGATGAAAGTGCAAGTACAAGTTGTAAGCTAGGACTGATACCATTTTATTTCATTTTATTTAACTTTTAGCAGTTATTCATATTATTATCACTGGAACTGTGTACCCTTTTGACTTTTATCCTTTTATCCAGTTTGTAATAAAAGCTCCCAATTTTAAGCATTTCACACAACTATGTTTAAACACAGTGGCAGTGAAAATACTGAATCTTAAATCCTGAAGGTTACACAAACTGACCCAAATGACGTGTTGCTTTGCTTATTTAGCCTTACATCTTCACGGTTGTTCAAAGAAGGTGAATTGTTCCTAGAAGACTGTTGGCTCACCTTGTTGCTAAAATAAAAAAATACAACTAGGTGTGAAAAAAATAAATGAGTTGACTAATGTTAGAAAAAAAAAGTAGACCATATATATACAGTCTTTAATTTTTGCTTGTGCTAATGGTTAGATTTGTCAATACAAGAAGAATGAAGAGATATTTGGTGCATATGTTTACTGAGGCTTGGGCGTTCATTGAGATTATGAGTCTGCTGCCTTAACAACAGGTTTGGTTTTGTATTGTAATACTTGTCCTTAACTTTTTAACTATTGCCCCCATAAATACCCCATACAGTGGTGATAATACTGATAACACTATCCCAAACACTAGTAAAAAAACAAACAAACTACTGAACCTAATGGTAAAATTAATTCTTAAAATAAAATGTCTATCTGACAGAACCAAGTGCTAAATGGGCAACTGAAGTGTCTGAATAACAAAGACGGAGAGCACTAATGGCAGCTGATTGACTAGTGATGAATTGTTTCTACTCAGAAAAAACTTCAACCTGTATTTGTGGAACAATGGCTCTGTAGCCAACATCCTCTCCAAAGAGTGACTATACAAGACCTTACAATAGTGTTTTGCTACGCCAAAACATCCCCCCAAATAGTTTTGAACTTGGGTGAGTAGTGGAAAGAATAAAAACAAAGGTGTAAACAGTTTCAGCCATATTATGAACTACATGGACTTCCACACACAGACTTGTTCAGGTGCATATGCTGAAGTCATCTATCTATCTATCTATCTATCTATCTATCTATCTATCTATCTATCTATCTATCTATCTATCTATCTATCTATCTATCTATCTATCTATCTATCTATCTATCTATCTATCTATCTATCTATCTATCTATCTATCTATCATTCTGACAAAATATTTCAATAAGTGGCAAGAGGGGGTGGGATAAATCCAACTGCAACACCCATTATAGAAAATATTTTATAAAGCTGTCAAGGATAATCTATGAGGAGTTACAAATACATTAAAATGTTGAAAGACTGTGTTATATGGTGTAAAGTTGAAAGCAACCTTGAACTCTTTAGTGCCCTTCGCTCTATGTTCATGAATCAAACAAAACACCCAACTTTGAACTTGACCTTCATTTTGATCCCGGATACACACTTGTTAAGTTTGTGACTCTGCATCTTACGTGTCAGATTATTAGTGTTTAAAATGATTTTTTATTTATTTATTTAGGTGTTACAATTTTAATTATACTAGAATACATAAACAGTACTAAGCAAAAGACGTAAACTCACACATCCTATAGTCACTATGAAGACCACGATGCTTGCGTAGTGCTGACGTTTTTTCCCCAACCATCACGTTTACTATGGTAAAACACTCATCACTTCATACTCACACGGTGAGATCTATTTTATTTAAATGGCTACAAATTCATAATTCAGCACCTTAGACACAGAGATATAAGGCATGACTTTCTAAACGAATATTATAGCCATTTTCCCCTTAAGGAGCACTGTGGTTGTTTTACTACCTCCTCACCCAGCGAGCAGTCTGGTCTGGAGGCTGGCACTCGCTTTGCTTTATGAATGGATGGGTGTGGCGCTTGTGACAAGCAGTGATGCAGTCATCACTGTGCTCGTTGATAAGCGCTGGCGTGCTGTCCATGCAGGATGGTTTGGAGTGAAGCACAACTGGGTTCTGCCACCGCCTGGGAAAGACAACGCGGGAAGGAAAGGGGAGGAGAAGACAGAGAGAGAGAGACAGCGGCGACAGTCTACTCCCCAGCAAGGACCAAACTTCTGGCAAGGGATTCGGTGAGACGGGGGACTAAAAGATAAAAGTGCGGGTGAGATAGAACAAAGGGCAAATGCACTTTTATTTAGGGATATGCTGTTTAGTTATAGGCGGATTACAAATAAATAAAAATGGAAGAAATATAAATCAAGACAGAAAAGATCGAAACGGGGCTGATGCCACGAGGATGAAATGTATGCCAGAGACGCTCGTACGTCTGCGACGTAAAGTGTAATATTTTAAGAAACAAACAAAATAAAATAAATTAAAAAAAGAAAAAAAAAGAAATAGAGTAGTTCAGCCATGATTCTGCTGGGTAAAAACAGTCAGACAAAAGAAAGCAGGGGCAAGGTTCCCCTCCTCCGTGTGTTCCCTCCTTGTAGGTGTGACAGAAACAACAAAGGGACGTGGAAAAACTCGCATCAGGACCACAGGCTCACAACTACCCAGACAGATCCCGGAGCACAATAGCAGGGGTCTGCAAACAAGAGCATGTCTGCAGGTTTTGCAATATGCAGCAGTCTCCGTGTAATTGCATTTCTCCTGGCGTCTCTCGGCTACAACAGTCGGGAGTATTTTTCTTCTGTCAGCTCTGGCAGATCTTTACACGAAACGAAAGCGATGATTTGAGGAATTTCAAGTGCTGAACCGGAGGAGCAAGTGTTAAAGCATGTGAGTTATGATTAGATGTTGTCATCCCGAGGAATGCTCTTAAGTGATCGCAATTGTTTGTGCCTTGCAGTTTAATGGGGAGAAGCGAGAGACGAGCGCTGCCCAGAATAAAGCGAATGGAGTAGAGCAGCGGAGAGGTGTGAACTTAAAGTGGACGTCGAAGGGGGGAAATAAAAGAGCCCTGAACTGATTGCAGAAGCGAATGTGTTTCAAAGGTAGGAGATTACAGGGATTGTTGCACATGCTACGTGTATTGCCATGCCATTTAATCTGTATGCTCGCTACAGAGCAGTTCACAGTGCAAGACCACATGTGGACAGACAGCAAAGGGTTGCATAACGATTCAGTTAGTTTGGGCTGTTCAGTGTATTGCGCTATCGACATATCGCAGGCTGAACTAGAATAGCCTCCGTTTTGAACTTCTCCGAAAGCTTTTTGGGAGGTTACATAAGTTATCTTAGAGGGGGTGTACTGAACAAACACTTGAAAAGTAATTGAAATTTTACTTTATCTTTTTATTTGTAGATCTTCCTATAGAACCCCCCCCCCCCCCACACACACACACACACACACATACACACAAAAACACTGATTTGCACAGCACTGATGAAACTTTGTGACCTACCTAAAAGGGCAGTTTGGGTTTTTGTTTTTGGCAAGTGGAAGTTCTACCTCATACTCTTCCCACTTTTCTTTTTGTGGTAAAAAGGGGGAAGAACTGCACAGATCATCTTGTTTAGCTGTGCTCTACTGTAAATCCCAGTTTCTTCTGCCATATGGTGATGTTCCCTGCAACTGCTAGTTTGCTTAGCTTGGTTAAATACAGAATTAGATGTGCTCACCACCTGCAGAAGTCTGGATACATGAGTCAAGCTTAAAGGAATAGCTGCAGAATGGAGTCACTTAGTGTCTACAGAGCCAAACAGTGATTCGCTGCAGTTACTGGCCAAAGCATGGAAAGAAAACTGGTTTCTCTGACAACAGTCGAAACACCCTCCCTCCCCCCCTTCATCAACCACAATAGAAGCATGGTGAAAATGTGGTGGGTGTAGGGATGGTGTGACAAAAGTTGACATCAGTTCCTCCACTTTTCCCTCGCTGTTCAGTGTTTTTTCTATCAGCTGTGGAATTTGAACTGTTCTTCCTTTTGGGGTGAGGCCCTTCCCTGCGTCTGCTCAGAGGAGTAGGATGTCTCAGTAGATGCGGTGCATATGTGTTTGTGAGTGTGTGTTTAAGTAAGTGTGTGTGGGTAACTGGGGCTTTCCAGTAGAGTTGCACACCAAACATTCTTGGCTGTCGAATGGCTGACTAGCGCGCCAAGTCCACACAGCTGGGAATCGTATAAGAAGAAGTGTCTTTGTGTGATCTGGGCAATACGACGCACATGCACAGTCACATGCGCGCACATGCTCATGCACAGAACTAAAACACACAAATAGTCTGCTTTAAGCCTGCACCTCGGCTCAAGAACAATTTGAATAGTTGGTGTCTGTGAGGTGCATGTGTGTGTGTGGTAGGTGTATTAGATGTAACTAGTAATAAAGTGACGCTCACACACACGCTGGTGGAATTCAACATAACTCTTCACACACACAGAATGGAGAAAATATAACAGAGACTCAGTCATCCTGCAACAGTGTCTTCTTTTCCCAGCACCACATGATGTTTGTCCTCTTTAGTAAGTTTTGAACAGAGAAAACATGGTGGTGGTGGAGGTGGTGGTGGTGGGATGGAGAGGGAGGGTGGGAGGGCAAAAGAGAATAAGAGAAGGGATTGTGCTGGCGATGCCAATTGTACAGTTTGTTTCTTATTGGCTGCTTCTCTGGTTGTTGTTGTTGTTGTTGTTTTAAATGGCGTGTCAGTGAGCAAAGAATGTGTATGCAAGAGCAGAATGCAGAGTGAGAAAGAACATAGGCCTTTGTCTGCTGGGAGAAGAGAAGAGAAGCAGATTGTATCAAATTAATATAGGAGAAATTGAGCTGTAGAGGGAAGAAAAAGGAGAGGAGTTCAAAGAAGAGGGACACGAAGAGGTTTCGGCCATGGAGGAAAGAGTAAAGCAGGCTGAGAGAGTGAGAATGAGAAATTCTGACAGAGTCCTATTCCATATTATTGTAAACATGAAGGCAGAACCCTTCTTTTTCTCAGATCTGTCCTGTTTTCTGTTTGAACCAAGAAGCTGATAAAGGAACGATTTCATTAGAAGAAATGAAAAGAAAAAAGAAAAAAACCAGATAAGTTAACAACTGGCTCTTCTTCTTCATCACAATCTGTTCAAAAAACAAACAAAACATCCCTTTAGAAATGATCTCTTTCCACATGTTGAACATTTGCCTTATGATAATCAGCTGCACCGTGTCCCTAGCACTCGCTGATTTCTTTGTACTTGCGAGTGTGGCTTGGTGCGATTACTTTACAGATTGAAACTGCTCATCTGAACAAAGTTCTTTTTGTACAAAAAACTGAATGTCTACATTATATGATGCATACGGGAAGCAAAACACACATTTGCAAGGCCAGAGAGTCTGTGCGTGAGGGAATATGTTTTAGTTGTGCGAGACTTGGATAAGAAGGTGTTGTATCATCAACAAGGACGGACCGGGGTGGGACAGGACCACACGATCAAACGAGAGGAGATAAGAGAGCTGGCTGAATTCAGAGAGGGTGTCTTTGTCCATTTGTGGTTCCTCAGATAGCTCCAGGCTGGATTGAGGCCAGGGGCTGACAGGGGTTGTGTCTAGAGATCTGAGATCGCTGCACTGATAGGAAGGCATATTACACAACATCACTGCTGAAAGAATACGATTAAGGTTTTTGGTTTCAAAGGTTTTATGCTGCAAAAGTCATTTTGTTTGTGGTATTTTAACTTTTAGATTTTGGCTTTTCCAGATGTGCCTTGGATTCAGTGCCCGTCATGCAGGAAACGCTGCCTGCCACTGCATTGTGTGGCTGCAAAATGACAGATTACCAGAGAGCTGAGGTAGGTTAGGGCCACCTAAAATTATAGCTGAAAAGAAACTTCCAAAAAAAAAAAAGACTAGTGGACTGATATTTGAAACGGCCGTGAGCTAACAGTGGCTCTGACAGTCTGGCAGAGACACATATAGATTGTTCTGCTTTTACACTCCTCAACCCATGCTATAGTTTCTCCATTTCTCTATTTAATCACATCTCTTGCTCGTTGTAACCTGTTGTCCTGTTTCTATTTTGCTGTGTGGAAACTTGGGTGCGTGTGTGTCTGCATGTGCATCCAGGAAAGGATGGCGAGATATTCTCCCGAGACCAAGTGGCACCATTTGGTGGCTTGGCTGTACTGCGTCTCTATTTATGTTCATGCTTGTGTTGTGATTGTGTCCTGGTCGTACGGCTCTATCACTGTGACGACTACATCTTCCTGTGCAACTGTGCATGATTATGCATGCATAGTTTTGCATGTGTGCAAGGCTGTATGCAATTTGACCCCTGGAAATCTTTCTTTAGCATCTGCTCCTCTCATTTGTGGCAGAAAGCCGATCCCTTTTGGTGAACTGGCTCCAGCATCATATGACTGACCAAATTGCGATGATGTTTTGGAGTGCGCGTGTTCTGCAGTACAAAATGACATTGCATATCATAACAGGTTGCCTTTTGGCTATTGATGTATATGTGTGGAGTTGTGTGGGTGTGGCTGTCTCCTTGCATCGCCTACAGGACGCTCTAAGCACCTCCCAGGCCCGAATGGGCCCGCGCAGCTCCATAAATCTAGCTCGTGTTGCTCACACAGCAGTAATCTCTAGCGTCTTTTATTTTCGATGCCTGCAAGCCTGGAACTCTGTCTCCTTATCTTCCTGTTTGTTTTCACATCTTTCCTTTCCTGCCTGTCTATCCATTCATAACAGCAATTTGTCTTTCATTAACTAAGGATGGGGGGGAAAAAAACAAAAACCAATTAGCACCTACATTGCCAGAAGCTCTCCTTGGGTTACAGAAAGTGACATAAAGAAAAGGAGAGTTTCTCTGAAGTTTCGCACACATATTTGCTCATTTTAGCATTGTCCTCCACTCAATTTCTGTCCCCACTTGTTTTAAAGAGGACACTTGCAGTGTAAAGATGATTTTTCAGTTATTTCTTTAGTCATTCTAGCAGCTTTCCCATCACAGGGATGCATCCAAAAAATCTTTTAATGCAGTCAAACACAAGACCCACAAATATAGAAACAATGACTCACACAGTGAAGCTTTTAAACTCCAAAAACCAACATTTCCAAACCACACTGTATAGACATAAACAGACTGACACATACATACAGTATCTGTCTCGTCTAGTAATAGCCAAACGCAGATTCTCAGAGAGCAGAACACCCAAGGGTGCCGGTCCTGCTAATCCAGGTCAGACCAGCTTCAGTCTTGGCTGAACCACCCATGAAACCACAGGATTTTTAATCTGTAATTTTGCCTGTGCTTGTGCGGTTGGCTGTATTTAAGGTGTTTCCTTGCATGTCTTCTTTGACACGTACACATTGTTGCCCCGTGATCGCCCTCCACGTGCCATTTATTCGAGCGCTGCCCAATTTTTTGCTGTTTCAGAATGATGCAGCATGTCTGACTGATGCTCTCTCGGCTCTCTGTCTGTCTCGCTTTCTCACACAGTCAAGGACACACACACACACACACTCCAGAATAAATTAATCAGATATGATAACTGATAGAAGCAAACGCGATGTATGCAGGACTGCAGTGTCTGTGGTTTGTTTCCTCATGAAAATTGGAAATTGACTCATCACATATTATGTGGTGTGGCTAGACATTTTAAGCCATGTTCTATTTTTAGTTATTGCAATACAGGGATCTTTTCCTTCATTTAAATCTATTGAGGGGAAAAACAATAAAACACTGAGTCATGTAGGTTGAGGTCAGACACAGCGGATCACAAAATACAATTTAAGGGTTAGACAATAAAATCTGGTTTATCACCTGTGGTCTTCTTAAAGCAGACAGTTTGGAAATTGTTGCACTGACTGGCAATGAAATATTCTCGGTCTTTGTTTCTGTCTCTCTCTGTCCCACTGGAATACATCACCAGAGTTAACATAAATATTTAATCATTTTATTATCTTCATTCCTGTTTAATGGCCCAACATACTTAATAGCAATGCACTCAACAACATCAGAGGCCAGGTTATACAAAAATATTGACTTCTTGAGTCTTGTTAAGCTCCATTATGGTTTTCTGGTCAGCTGTCTTTTAGTTTCATCTTTGTGCTTCATCTTAACATTTATTTGGTTGAAATGACCTGTGCCCACAAGTGGCTAGGATTAGCTGGTATCATTGATGGTGGAGCATCCAAAAGAGCCTAACCCCACGCCCTTAATCAAACGATTAAAACTTGTGTGGCCGTGCTATGGCTTAGCAAATTAATGACATGTGGTCACAGTGCGTGGTGATAATTGCATGCTGGTTGTATCATCAGGCCATGGCACAGCGGTGTGGAAATAAATAAAAAGGAACCGCTAGTATAGATTTTTCCATCACTATTTTGGGATGCCTCTGTACACGGGATATCAGCTTTGTTTCTGCGCACACATTTGCTGTCTTGTTTAATGACATTCCTGCATTTGGAGATTGCATGATGACCTCCTTTGCGATACAGCCGAGCAGCGTGTGTAGGATACTCCAATTTAGTGCTTTTAGGTGAAAATCATATCTCTTCATTTGATGATTTTTTTTTTCTTTTTTTGAGATTTCAGGCCAGCTGACGGATTACATGCCACCTGCACTGCCTGAGAAAATGCTTTGACCACTCGGGATTATAAAACCCACTCAATGGGCTGAACTGAATAAAATTAAAAATGCATTGCTATCGAGGTAAATGCTTTATCTGTGAGATGCAAGGGTTTTACCTAACAATTCGTTTGTTTTTGTTTTGTTTTCTCAATTCTAATACAATGCGAGGAACTCTGCAGAGCAGCGCAACTAGATAAATGATATGCAGGTTATTTGAAGTAAACACAACAAAGGGCCTTCCTGTTATGCCATGGTGCTCTGTAATGTGGCTATCTGACTATTTCTGAGTCTCCCTGTGATTTTTTTTTTTTGTTGCTGTTTACACTTATGCTCTTCCCCTCCTCTCTATCTTCATATCTGTTTCTTTATGTAAGCAAGTGTCTTTTAAATAGAAGCAGATGGATACTGCATTAGGCTGATAGCAATATGGATATTGCAAGAAAAATGGAAGCGAGGATGAAAATGTGCATTATATCAAACATAGAAATGTTACATTAACACGCTCATTTACAATATTTGACAAGGATCTTTCAGTTTTCAAAAGAGAACACACAAAGTTATATGTTTTTACAATTTAACAAATTAAATGCCACACATAGCAGTTGGAATATTTTTGATTATTAAAAGAAAATAATGAAAACTCATAATCCAGCCGACATGTTTGACCTGTGGTATGGGCTTTCATAGGCAGAATTTCCTAAGCTGTGGTGTTTGCAAGCCAAATAGATTAGGAATCTCTGATACACAGTATTTTGCAGAGTGAGCAGGGTTGATGGTACTGACTTTGTGGAGTGTGATCTCGGCGGGCCTACAGTTCTGCTTTCCTGTGCCAGACTGAAGTCCAGAGGTGTTTGTCTTGGCTTCGTTCTCTGTTTGATCAGGCTGTTTTGAGAATACTGACTGACCTGTGCTGAGGCCAAATACATCTCTCTCCTCACAACTTTAGCATTTCCTTTGCCTCTGTCCCTTCTCTGTCCTATTGTCTCACAAGTTTAGAACTTTGAAACATTAAATTTAATGTTCATTTTCAAAATATTCTTAAACCTAGCAGTTTGAATTGGACCTTTTTTTCTTTTTGTACAAGATAAAGAACAAAATCAAAAATATATATTTTTTCTTTTTATTCATGCAGTTTTCAAGGGCCCAGTTTCCTTCTTCTTCCCCTTTTCTTGTTAGTTATCTGATCTTAACCTCACTCCAAAGTTTAGTCTTATATGTGGTTCAGAGAGGTCACTAATACTTCTAACCTTACCACGGGTAGTAGGGAAAATGTCAAGACCCACTTATAGATTGCATGTATTGCGAAAGAGACTCCATCCTTTGATCTGCTGTAAAGTGCTGGTCAATAAAACTCTTAAATGCCCGGTGTAGTGCATAGCACTCTGCACAACATAAATATCTGCATTCGCATGCATTTTGGCTGGGCGCGTTAAGGCTGAGAGAGCCTAAATATTTCCCATAAAACTATTACAAAGCACTAAATACTTTTCCCTTTTACAATGCATCATTAATTTCTAGTGTTTGGTGGCATTTTCTCTCATTCCTGCCAATAGATTTCTCAAATAATGTTGTTACTGCAGTGACTATCAACAAGGCAACCATGGTGAACCACAGTTACCTATGCAATAAATACAAATATTTAGTCCATTTGATAAAGGATAAAGAAAGGTTTCTCTTGGACTTGTAATCTCACACTAATGTTCAACACTTGTTCAGAAAGAAAAAAAAGAATCTCTTTAAGTAAATGTGCCAACGGATCACCGAGAAGTGCTACGCCTGCAGCACCATGCCTGTTTAATGGGTGGCGTTTCCTCTTTTATAAAGGATATAAAAATGTAATTCTAACAACCGATCTGCTTACTCTTTCCCTGCCATCACAATATTATTAAAATTAAGTAACACAGTATCCTATATACAACACTTTCCAAGTAATTCCCGATAAGATCATCACTGATCCCTGCTGATGGATTTACTAAAGGGCATACTAAGACAGTATATCAAAAGGATTATATCAATTTCAAGCTGACAATGAAAATTTTTCATGGATTATACACTAAACTTGTTCAAGGCAGGAAGGAGAATAAAAATCAATCATATCAACCATGGTGTACTAAACCTGGGCCTGTTCTCTATTCTTAAGTGTATTTTTAAATTATATGACATGCTAAATATGTTGCTTGCTTAAAGGAGTCAATCTCCTTCAAGGCTAAAGCCTCCTGACACTGGTTTCCTGTGCTAACCTAAATTCTGCCCTCAGCTTCTGAAGTTACTCCAGCTCTGGTCCTACTTCCTTCCCAGCCTCCATCCCCATTTCCATATCTGTCTCTGTGTCGTTCCTTAACCTGAATCTCACACCCCAGCTTCACATAATTTCCTGCTGCCCCCCTGACCTAAGTACCTAACTCATCTCCACTAGTGTAATACCCTGATACCTGCACAGCCTATGAATCCTTAGGGTCCTAATCGGCTTAGCCATCACCTGTCATGGTAACTAAAGTAATCTTTTTTTTTTTTTTACTGGAGCATAATATATGCTCCATTTATCACAAATTAGTAAAAAGGACTCTTTATGTATCAACCTGTGCTCAGGTTTTCTGAGAGACGCCTTATATAAAAAGCTGCCAGCCCTGGTAAAATTAAAAAACACCCAGGTTGTACAGATATGTTTAGGTTAGAAATAGGGCTAAGTTTCCACCAAACTGAACTATCACTTTAAGAGTTCGGACCAACGGCTGAAGAGAGCCTTAATACGATTAGCCCTGGCACTTGACAGCTACAGCTTAAGAGGCACCTCCGTTGACCTGTGTGTCTGTCCAGCAGAGAGTGTACATGTGTATTTCCTTGCATTCATATATGATCTTAAGGTTGCCTTTTTAGAGCATCAGGGAGGCTGTTTGTCTGTCCGTGCACATACTCCTGTAAACCTGAATTGAACCAAAAGCCAACTTTTTTTTTTGTAAATCTTTATCTGTTACTGCATGCACTGGAGCTCAGTAAGCCATGCCTGTGCAACCTCAATCCCCCAAAGTCAGAATGCAGGAAGTACATAACTTCAAAGGCAGATGCATAGTCTGTCTTTATCGCAGAAGGTTTGTGCCACTCAAGAATTTACTTTTTCACTCTTCTGCATGTCAAAACCCCATATCCACCTTGGCTATCACTCACTGCTGTTTTGTCTCAGGCTGTGATTTTGGATAAAACAGGCTTACAAGCAAGGAATTTAAAACAAGAAAACGATTCAGCAAACACAAAGCCGATGGAATCACTGGAATTTGCCACTGAAGTGTTTTTACTTAGAACTGAGTACTGGGTACTTGAGGCTGTGCCAAAGACACTATATCCACAGAGAGACTTGAGTAACTTGACTTGAATATGATCTGCCGGTGGTTGCGATGGGCTATGGGGTTGTGGTTGGGTGCGCTAGATGCCGCATTGCTCTAACTGGGTCGTTTTGGCACTCTAGGGCTGCTAGTTGAGGACAGCGAGGAATATACAGCACCGTGTTCTTTTTCACTCCAGGCACTTCATTGCGAAAGCCAGGCGCCACACTGTGAAACATTTAAGTTGGCATTAATATCATAATCAGAGGTCTGTTTATTCTCAGACAGACAGCAGGCAGTTAAACAAAGAGACCTTCCCCTCTCTCCCCACAATAAACCCTCAGTGGTGCCGCCCTCCTCCTCTTTCCTTTTCCCAGCCTCTCGCCCTGTCCTAAAGACACTTCACATTCCCAACATATTCAACCATCATGGCCCACCAGCATCAACAGCACAAACTTGACCTGGAAATATATCTGTATTAAAGTCGTTGAACATTTTTCTGCAGCCAAGCAGTCAGACTCAACAAGCTGCCGGCCCACATGTTATGACACTGGGGGAATAATAGCTGCAGACAAGTATGTCAACAGAAAGTTTTACCTCTTATATTGGGTCTGCTGCAGAACTTGAACTTTAGCAATTTAGCAGCTCAAACAAATTAGTCTATATTTATTCCTTCCAGAGACTGAGGGGGTGGTCGAGTGTGCATGTAAAAGAAAAAAAAAAACAGTCTCAAAAATGCTAACGTGTCTGAATCAAGCAACATGGTGTGTGTTTGTGTGTGTGTATGTGTGTGTGTGTGTGTGTGTGTGTGTGTGCGTTTAAATATAGCTGTTGTTTTTTAGTTTTTGTTTTACAAGGCATAAAAGATAACTAAGTATGTCTCCCTAACACAAAACACCATTTAAGCATTTTAATAGTCTATAATATCTTCTGACCAATCAATTGTCGCTTTCTTTAAAGGTTTCACTCGTTCGGTCACAAGCAGTGCAGTGACTTGTCTTCATTAGCGTGTAATAAAGCAATGACCACTGGTCCCACACATGTAGTTTTCCAGCTGGCTCATGATAAGGCATATTACTGATAACTTCGCAAGTAAACAATTCCTCCAGCCTCTCTCCCTCACTTCCTCTTTTGCGCCCTTGCCTGTCTGCCTCATTTTATACTTTGTCTCAGGCCTTATCTAGCGTTAAATGTTTTTCACGTAAACTCACACTGTGCCATCGCCCATCGCCAAATAGGCCGGCTGTTACAAAACACACTCTATTTCATGCCAGGGTGCCGGCTCTGGCAACACTCAGCCACTTCTCCATGCCACTCTGTGTATGTGTGTGTCTGTGTGAGGGAAAGAGAGAAAAAAGAGACAGAGCTTAACAGTGGGAATAAAAAAAACTGACATATTTGAATTTATGAGCTTTTTTTTTTCAATATTTTCCCACCATCAATCATGTACTGTAGAAATGCCAGTTTCCCACAAGCTCGTTTCACTAACGTTCACTTACTCCAGATTCACCTTTGACCTTTCATATCTGAATTTTCTTCCCAGAGAAGCAAATGCCACATTTTTTTTTCTTGTCCCTCACCTCTAAAACAAAATTGTATGACAAAATCATCCCGCTAGACACACAAGTGAATGCTCTCATCCTGTAGATCCACATATGGAGTGTAATGTTTGCTGGTGTGTGTGCTTTGATATGTGTGTGTGAGTCAGTGCCGAAGGTAGAATTTAATCTTTGATATCGTTATCAGTTCCAGGGTGATGGTGGACTGTTTGCAAGACCCACTGGAGCTCTGACCTACTTGTGTCAGTGAATAGGTTGCATAGGCTGTTTTTTTGTTAAGAGTGTGTGTGTTTGTTAGAGTTTTGGGAGGGTGTGCACTTAAAGCGAACTCTGTGTGGACACAGGGAGTGTGAGAAGCTGGGTGTTTTGACAGCTTTAGAACAGTTCCAGCACAGTGTTGGGGCAGGGGGTGAGCCGGCCTGTTGGATATATGAGTGTGCGGCGAGGGTGAGAATAGGGTCAGCGGAGGAGTGGATAGGAGGGGATGAGATAAACGCAAGAAAACACTACCAAAAAATGCTCGTTTTGAATTTCTTTATGAGTAAACATCTGAAATGAATTGATTCGAAAATTTATTGTTTGTTATCCCTTAGCAATACATCTGAAGAGCAAACCTTACCCCTTACTTGCAGTTAAAATAAAACAGATATTAGTCTTGAACTTTACTAAGCTTAAACAAAATGAATTCTATCGAAATAAATGCATTTCAACATGCCATTCCTTCCTTTGGTTAAACCAGAGGAGCACTAAATATACTGCAGACAAAACTGAGCATTTGTCCAAGCAGCAAGACGCCTCTTTGCCGAAGCATTCCTGCCAAAAGAGTGATCTCAACCCATTCTCCCAACTTTAATCTCACCAAAGTGTAAAAGCTACGGGACTAAACTTCCCACACAGTTAATAAAAGACCCATAAAGCTTGTTTAACAAAACACAGTCCTTTTTGTTTTACTGTAGCTGAATGGGGCCAGACATCACCTCAGAATTGTGCTGCTTAAGAGTTCTCTCACAAGTACACCTCTCCCCCCCAAAAAAATAGGGGGGGGGGGGGGGGGGGGGGGGGGCTCTCCACATTTCCTAAGCCCTCTCTGTGCCAGTGGTGTTGAACCCCTGCTTTCTCCAATGGCATTCCAGCCCATCTTTCATGCTGTTTCATTGTGGCCATGCCAGCCAGGTCAGGGGGCAGTATTTTCTCAGGGCTTCAAGACAGCATTGGAAAGATAGATATAAGACGTACCGTCTGACTATTTGTGCATTGAATTCCTGTTTGATTCCTGTTTGTTGTCGTTGTGTCTGCGTGTGTGCGTGATGTGCAAGAATCTACACGAACACAAACATTTTATATATGATTGCTGCACTTAGGTCAAATAACACACTGACCTTCTCTTTAAAATGCTTAATATAACTCAGTATGTTGTGACACCCATGGCTAACCTGCGATATAGAATCTGTCTCAAAGATGTAAGCTGCCTCTTTTGAGGTGGCTCCGAGTGACAGCACTGACTTGATGTAGCCGTAAGAGCCTGCGCCGCCTTTGTTTTAGAGATTACAGTACCAAACTCTGCCAGTAGATGTCCGTCTTCAGTCTTGCACAGCCTCCAAACAAAGTTGGCAGACTGGCTTTCAAAGATATTCACATGATCAAATTGGTGACTGTATCAGTATCCTAAGTGTGTCAAATTAATGAAAGATAAAATGATGCCTATGACTATAGTGAGTGGCAGATGGACTGGTAAAAGCTCCTGCCTTGAAAGCAAACCTGCTAAAGTTTAAATTAAACATAGTTTTGCTTGAAGAAAACTGGAGGTATTTTGCTGACAAAGCAAAGCTCAGCATTCCAGCAGTAAATTCTTAGACACTGAGATCTTGGAAGATATGATAGCAAACGCTATGTATTCTCCTTGGTCCAGTCTGTGATCTCCTTTTTTACTGGCTTTAGTAGCAGTAGGCTACAGTTGCAACGTGGTAGTTGCTATGCCTGAAAACCCGGAGTAACCTTAGGAGAAAATTTCTCTCCATTGCCCATGAGTAATAATAACAGTCTTGCATTATTTACCTGGATAGAGCGTGTTTGCAAGGGTTAAAGGGGAAACGTAGTTAAATCCCACTGACATGCAGACAGTTGCGTGGATAACATAAAAAAAAAATACCCCGTGCTTACCTATGATTGATTATTAGGTAGTGATTAAAGGCAGTGCAAAGTGGATGCAAGGGCTGTATCTGCCAAAGGCAGCACGCTTTGTGGGCCGTTCTGCGTTAATAGGATGAAAAGAACATAGTTTCTGGGCGGGGATACGATGATATATACAGGACATGATTGGCCCGCGTGTTCTAATCGCTGAGGAGGCCTTAAGTGTTCCTCTTAAGCCTCGAGATTTAGGCTATTAAAGTATTACAGTAATAAAGTTAGTGCGTTTAAATTGCGTTTTAAATTCCTCAGCCACTGTTGCATGGTAATGGTCATCCCGGAGCTGTTTGACAGTTGTTCTTATTCACAGAAATCACACAGCGCAGTAAAGAAAAAACGCTAATTGCAGAATTTCATATTTTAATCAATAGACAGCTCAAAAGTTCCACTTTTAGTCATCAGTGACGTCTTCCGTATTCTCAAGTCTTCTTCCAAAAATGTCAGTTTGCGGGATATCAAGCTGTGTGTCTAAATCCTCAGAAAGATGGAGTGCAAACGTCTAATTTTCCAACGGAACTTGAACGCAGCACAGGAGAAGTTGGAAGACTTGTGTCGTGACGCGCAGTCGTGGAGGCGTGCCTCTGATGAAATCAGCCGGGGAAACAACAACAGAAAGGGGGTGGCTCAGACCAGAAGACTCTTTCAGCCAGTTGTGATTGCATTTCATCCTCCAAAGTGTTAGTTTGAAGATAACAAAGCATTATATTAAGTCTGCAGCAGCGAGCTGGTTCTTGTTGAGTTCTGTGAGGCGCTGGATTAAGGAGGCAGCGACGGGAAGTAGACTAAAGAGGAGGATGTGATAGGGCAAAGGTCCTGTCTGCAGTTATCTGTGCTCTTTGGCAAACAACGGGATCGCAGAGATCGCATCTTCCCTCTCCGTGCGTCTTTGTCCGGTTTCAGTGACCGGCTCAACCACCAGCAGAGTGGCATGTGGGTCAATTCCGGAACCGTCGGAAGGTAGGGACCCCTCCTGCAGGAATACTCGGTCACATGCTCTTCTTGCGATTCTGGCTGTGCACAAAGCAATCCGCACAAAGCCCCCAACATCTTTTTTTCCTCCTCCCTTTTACACTCCAGAGATTCATTAACAGCTGTTTTCTGTTCATAATGTTTCAATCACCTCTTCCATCTCTGTAACATCATCGTAATTATAACGGAGCCTGTTTTATTTCAACGTGTTATATTAATATTTCAGACAGAGATATTACAATATCACAAGGCGGGGTTATTTAAAAAACACCTGCAGACTTATGTTACTTTTTCTTTTTCCTATTTTTTTTTCCTTTGACATTATGATTCTGTGTTGTAGTGAAGCGGTTGGGCTTGGCACATTACGCCAGACTTATCAGTGCATCATTTGGCATGTAGGATTGTACCTGCCCTTTTTTATAACATCGTTATGTGAGAGACAGCAGCACGGTGAATATTGACTCATGCCTTTTATCTTTATAGACTCTGATGACAAAACACAAGACTGACTGATTTGTTGAATCGGTCTCTATGAGAAACTATGAATGAGCCAGGTGGTTATGAATGGCTGCGGGGATACGGAGCACACGAGGTTCTTTCATTGATGACTGTAGGGATCCTACACCGCAGTATTTACAGGGACAGCGTGCAGATCGAAGCAGGGACAAAAGATAACGTGCAGCCTGATAAGATAAATGTGACCTTGTAGGACCGTACACACACACACACACACACACACACACACACGTGTGTGTGTGTGTATATATATATATATATATATATATATATATATATATATATATATATATATATATATATATATATATATATATATATATATATATATATATATATATATATATATATATATACACGTGTGTGTGTGTATAAGAGCGTGTGGGCCATGACGTCATCTGAGGGACAGTGCTTCGCAGGTGGCTACGTGTCTGATGAAGAACCTTCTCACTCCTACCTGGAAATAAATAAATAATATTCTGGGAGTTTCTTTTTTTTTTTTTTTATCTCACTTCGTTTTCATTTCCAGTCATTAGCAATTAATCATATCTAGTTGCATAAACATTTTGGCATGCACACGATATTGTGCAATCCTTGTCTTTTGGCCAGCATCATTTTTTTTCCCTCCTCAAGTGATGTCTAATAATGCTCACTGTGTGACTGTAGCTGAGCCATTTGTGGAAACACCAACTGCATCAGATCTTCTGTTCTGTGCGTCTCTCTACCAGCGTCCTACCAGTCATCCGCCCTTAACACACGGACGATGAGATGTGTTTTTGTTGGCTATTAAGAATTTTGTTCTTAAATCTTATGGCAGTACTGTAGGAAATGAATCAAAGATCAAGGTTGTCGTTATGTATACTCAAATGGCTTAACCTATTGTCCTGATTAGGCACTGTGCCCAAGCATTCGACTGTGTCAACAGCTTTAAGATAACATTCTGCAGCGCTGATAAACCCACATGGAAGAATAAGCCAGCATTATATGGCAGGCTTGAATGTCCTGATCCCTGTAACAAGCTGTAGTGGAAGATATACAGAGGTAAATAGTGCTTAGAATTGCTCAGATGCTTTATGGTTTGCTTTTATATGTAACATAAACGTGTGCTTTGGTGCGGAAAATATAAAGTATGTTGCATTTTTAAACAAGATTAGTACTGCTGGACTACTTTCCTCCCACCCTAATTATCTTTGGGTCAATAGAAACTCTTAATATGATTGTGACACGTCAAATGACATGCACCATAAGTATTAAGTTGAAAGGTTTTAGAATTCAAAGATGGCAAAGAGTTAAGCATATGATTCATGAGAGCTGGGGTTGGGTCACTAGCCACAAAAAAGTTTGAGAGCCCCTGCTTTACATCATGTTTTAAACCACAGTTGCATTCCCACAGGAATGGCCTGGACTATTTTCTCCCAGACAAACCTAATCCATCTCTACATCAGTAAAGTTGTAGTAATATCTAGGTCACCAAGTCCTTTGTTTTAAAGTTACAGTACTTGCTTTGTCTCAGGTGCCTAGAAAAATCACAATCACATTGTGAGTTTTTTGCCAGAAAAACAAACCATGTACAAAAAAGACAATGTGTCATGTTTCAATTTATTTGAAATATCAGTCTCAAATGAGCCGGCTAAAGATAAACAGCATGCAGTTGTATGCAATGATAAGGTAATAGATTTATGCTAATAACAACTGTATTTTGTATGTGGTGTTTGGATTCTTTATGCAATTAAAAGTCAAAGCCATCAGATGGCACTTTGAAGATCAGTGGAAAATGACAATTAAATCGCCAGCTTACCTGTTTGTTCAATCAGAATAGTCTTAAAAAGAAAATTGTGAGAATGGGTGACGAAGCATGAGAGATGAGAGAGACGTGAATGACAGACATGCTTTGAGAGACTAGATGTAAAAGTGTCCTGTATATGGAGTGGATACTGAAAGGTACAGGGGTGTGAACTAGAAATTGGAAGAAAACGAGCAAGAAGGACAGCAAGATAGATGAGAGAGGAAAGAAGTGGTGGGAAGTATAGATGGAGAAGAGTAGAAGGAAGACTGGCAGGGATGAATAGGAGAACTCAGAGACACAAGGGTTGGCCTGTCTGTGTTTAAAAATCTTTACTGCAGCAGAGAGAGAGAGAGAGGAGCGAGGCTTTTTCAACTAAGCTGGCGTGCGGCTGGCTCCCAAACAGCCTTTAAATCATTAAGCTAGATGCATACATAGCATCGCCTGCCGTGGGTCGTGCATTAATACCAGTACCATCTGCAAAGGGTAAGACAGTACGTGCAGGCATGCATGTGTGTATGCATGACTCTGCGAGTTTGTGAGTGAGTCTGAGGTCTACTGTCAGCCATCCTGGGAGCCTAGCAGAGACTACAGACCAGGTTATGTAACCAGTCTATGGCAGCTGTGCCTGTGGCTGTCAGTGTCTCAAACACCCACAAAACACACAATTGTAACTCACACACACAGATGCACAAGTGCACAAACCTAAAACGCATACACAAGAATGAATGAGTAAGCATTTTTTTTCTTGCAAGAGAGCAAACTTTTGACAAAAACAACTGTTATTAAAAGGAAGCTTACATGGTTGCACATGTTTAAATAGATTCTGCAGACAATTACACACGAGCACTTTGTGTATGCAGCCAAGCCTGTGATAGTTTAAGCCCCATAGCTCTGTGTGAGTGGCCAAGTGTTGACCCATGCATTAAATGGGTGGTTTTTGGGGTCACTCTTTTTTCACTTCTTTTTTTTTTTTGCATGAGTGGTTGAAGAGAGCACAGTGGCAGCCGGCTTCAACGCTGGCATCGGGATGAATTCTAGCCCCAAGGAAGAAGAGGCAGATGGGGGGGTGGGGTGTTAAGGTTTTGGGATAACTGGTTGCTGCCAGTGGATCACTATAGGTGTTACATAACAGAGAAACTGGGGAGGGGGGGTGGGGTGTATATTTGATTAATACTGCTCCTTGACTTACATCCAAAAAGGTCATAGAATGATAGATCACTGCTGAAAAAAAAGGGTGGAGGAAAGTGTGCCGTTGGGAGAAAAAGTGGGAGGAGACAAGGGAGATGGAGAAAGGTTACTAGAAGACAATGAGTGAACTGAAGGATGGAAGAAATGTGAACTGGAGCATTATATTTAGGGAATAAATGCAGAGTGGAAATAAAGTGAGGGACTTTGTCAGCTGGTCCAAAAGTATGCTAGAAAGGGTACGGCTGGAATAAAACAAATAACCCACACAGACAGAAGGATAAATAGAAGGATTTGGAAAAAAGCCAGTGAGTTTGTGTACAGATAAACTAAACAGGAAGATGACAAGATGTGTTTATCTTCTTTCATTTCTCCTTTAAGGGCTGTGTGGCCTTAAAGAAAAGCTATACAAAGACGCACATTATGCATGAGTTTCCTTGTCTCTTTGGGCATGCATGCAGGCTTGCACACATGCACGCGTGCACGCGCTGACTAAATCCATGACATTCCAGAATTAACTAGAAGGGTCATGTTTGTGTGTTGAGTGGGCATTTGAGTCCCTGTCACAGTGTTTCTATCAGTCTGTTGATGCCTACGCAATATCGATATGTCCTTAAAAGTGTCAGAAAAACATGCACACGTAGCGAAAAAATAAAACAGTGACTCATTGTCTCATTGTTTTACATTGCAAACTGTCTTTGTCCTTTTAGACACCTTTGCTAGCTAACATGGAAAAATCGCACTGGCCAGCAGATGAAGTCTAGACATCTGTGTACAGTTCACTATAGTTCACTGGCTAAAAATGAAACCTGAGCTCTACAGCTACACTTTCCGCTCCTCTGAGCTGCACAAGTCTCCTGCTTCCATAGTCTCTGGCTTCTGTTCATCCTCCAGTCATGCAATTAAAAATAATTGTTGGAGTCTAGGAACGCTTAGGAGGTTTAAATATAAACCTGTGAGCAGGTGTGTATCTGCCAAGCGCAGTGATGTATGAGTAGACAGTTGTGTTACACTTGTTAACCAACACATGACCAAACTTGCTTGGGGCCTCGGTGAAGATCCTCAGATGGAGGATGATATCTGGGAGTCAGGTACTGTTGATCCCCCTGAGAAACTGTCCACGCCACCACCAACGCTGCCTTCTGGTTATATCAGTGCGTGCATGCACATGCACGCACTCTCTCATGCACACACACACACTGACTTAAATAGTCCTGCAGGCCAGTAGTAAAGGATTTAACGCCGTACTCTGATATCTCCCTTGTATTTAACTTTCTTTCCTTTTTTACGGAATCACACATATTCACACATATCAAAGCATCAGCAGGAAAATTTGTGATTTGTTCTTCTGAAAAGCCTTGGTTATTGCCGGTCCCATCCTTTTGATCCCTGTAGCATTAATTTCTGGTTCTAATGCTGGGCTGACAGTGCCTCTCGTTCTCTCTAATACTAATAATCCCCTCCCTGGCTTTTTCTATCTTGCCATTCTTTTCTGGCTATCCACTGTTTCATTGGAAACAGAGAGGATTTAACAGTACTGTACATCACGTCTGGATCCCCCGTTTGTCACCGCCATTTTTGGTACACTCTTTCTCTATCTCTCTCCTCTACCTGTTGTACGTGCGTCTGAAGGTGTGACAGCTAAGGTGGCAAGGGAAAAGGATATTTTTAACTCTGAAAGTCATAAATCCACATGGAGGGTTCAGGAAGCTGCTTCTTTGACAGCTCAGGTAAACAAAAGAATCTCTGTTCTGTACTTCCTGGCTGACGTAAACGGGACCCCCCTCTGACAGGAAATTGGAAAATGTCAAGCCTTTTTTGTTGTTGTTGACAAAGAAAATCGATGTCTTAGGTCTCGAGGGAAATAAAGCAACGGTGATATAGATGAAGTGAAGGTGTATGGCTACACTGAGAGCAGTTCATGGCTGAATAGCAGGGCGCACACATGGCTCATGTGTCTGATGAATAGATGCCATTTTTAGCTGCTGGTGTCTGTCACTGCTGGACCGAAGTGTTGCACTGGCATCCACGTCATTGGAACAACAAACCAGAGCCTTTATAAATGTTTCAGATGCTCTATTTACGGGGGCCTTGGTTTGGGTTTTGAATAAGTCGCAACCCCGAATGGACTGATTAGCTGGCTACAGACTGAACTGCGTCTGTGGTGTGGTGTGGCAGTGGTGTCGGTTTTGTAATAGCACAGATTTCTCCAGGAAAGTTTTAAAATGGGTATTAACATGTGTGTTGACATGTCAGAAATGTTTGTAAGCAGTTTATGGAAAGGGGATTTTGGTAAGCTTTTCAGAGTGATGTTTGGTTTTAAAAGAGGAAGTCAGGTGACCTGTGCAGTACTTCCGTTTTGCACCAAGGTTAAGTACAGAGGTGACAGGTGGTCATACATGGCTGCCACGCCAAGAGAAGACGAATGATGATGCATGAAAGACCAAAAATGCTCATTAGAAAGGTCTGGGGGTTTATACTTCCCTTTTTTTTGCACAGCCAACTTAGATTTCATCATCTCGTATTATGTTTTCTCTAAAATGAAAATGCTCTGAGTGATTCAAAAGAGGAGCAGAAAGGGGGAGAAAAGAATAGTAAACTCCAGGGAAGTCTCGTTCTTCTTCCTCTGTCCATCCACCTCCTCCCCCTTCTCTATGTTTCTCTCTCTGTGCTGTTACAGAAATAGCTCTGTGGTCCTTCTTTTGCTCAGCCTGTGAACCATGTGTTCTGTTGAGGGGTTTGGCAGAAGCCTGAATACACTGGGCAGCACAGCTATGGGGGCTTAGATCCTTAACAAAGCTCCCCTAGGCTGGGCTGGGCGACAGCTAGCGGCTACTGTGCCTGATGTTGTTGTCAGTGTCAAAATGCAGTGTCATTCTTCCTGTGGTTCTTTATCAAATGCTGTTTTATTTTTGTTTTTCATGACTGTTGAATTAACCACTTCTCATTTTGATTCTTTCTTCTCTCGTGTTTTCCAGGGCCCTCTCCATGGATATAGACACAGACTATGAGCGGCCCAATGTGGAAACCATTAAATGTGTGGTGGTAGGGGATAATGCAGTAGGCAAGACCAGGCTAATCTGTGCCCGGGCCTGCAATGCCACCCTCACACAGTATCAGCTGCTTGCCACCCACGTGCCAACCGTCTGGGCCATCGACCAGTACCGTGTATGCCAGGAGGTGGGTACATGCACACAGAGTCAAACACAGTTCAGAAAGAGCTGCATAGACAGATTTGGGTACAGTTCTGGGCATTGTACAGAGACCGAAACACAGGCTATAGTAGTTACACATATGTATAAAAAGTAAGTAAAGATTATCAACACTGAAAATGTTGTGCAGGCCACTTAGAAATATTTGTCTGTGTTGCAGGTGTTAGAGAGATCTCGTGATGTAGTGGATGAAGTCAGTGTGTCCCTGAGGTTATGGGACACATTCGGGGATCATCACAAAGACAGACGTTTTGCCTATGGCAGGTGAGCAGATACACTCAGTGAAAAAAAACACACACACGCACACATATACACACAAACACCGTTTGAAGCTATCCGCTTGCCCCAACTTCGTTACTGACCCGGTAACACCATTTGTTGGCTGACCACAAGGTTAACTATCTTAAAGCGTGTTGTTCTAGTTTCCCATTTTAATTGGCGCTGCCAAGGAATTGCTTTGTGTTGGCTGTGTAGTTTGTAAGGCATTAACACAATTTACGTGGGCTAACATATCACCAAATTCATTGTTGGCTTCTTCAGCAGAATGCAACCAATCTATTACACCCACAGAAACATGTCAGTGTAACTTTCCCTCACCCAAAAGTTGCTTTTTGTGTAATCCAGCTGCCATGCTTTTTTAGTTGAACTCTGCTCTCAAGCTGTTACATCCCTCCTCCCTCAGATGTGATTGGATCATCGCTACATCCTCTTATTTCCCGTGCCTCTATCAAAGCTGCTTCATTGGCATGAAATGCAAAAGTACTTATTGCCAAAGCAAAATTCAGCAGATAGAAATTCGATTCACACCGAGCAAAAGTTGGCCAGCGACATCAAACTGAACAATAAAAAAAAGAAAGGATACATTTTAACCATGCTTAAAAAGGCTGCTGTACTCTATATTGCACTCTGCTGTATGTTTTACCAACAATGGGTGGATCCTTAAAAAAGATCCTTAAGAAAAGCAAACAAACCCAGATCCCTCCCTCAGTCATACGTAAGGTAAGTTAAACAGAAGTGCCGAGTCATTGCGGTCATTAGCCTTCGTTTTGTTAAAATAAAGTTTCCTTAAGATATTCTTTGGCGAGTTGTCTTATTTTAGAATGTCTCAGGCCAGATTCAGATGGTTTACGCTTTAAAACCTGAACCATTAAATAAGAAAAAGACAGAAAATGTGAATTTGTTTTAGATCTGTTTTGCAATTTAGTGTAATTTAATTTAAAAAAAAACACTGGGATCACACTGATTAGGCTGGTGTATGCACTTTGTGTATCAGGTCACCTTGTCCCTGTGTCAGGTGTGTTTGAGTGAGAGGTGTTTATTGAGGTGTGTTTATTGTCAAGTAGCATGTAGTTCATTTGTTCATTTTGTTCTTGTTTTGCTGCTATGATACAAATTAGGCCAAAGTGTCTGTACATGTGCACATTGATATGCCTCTATTTGTATATGTTTTGGTGTGTGCGTGCGTGTGTGCATGTGTCTGTCTGCATGCCCTGTATGCTTTGTCAGCCTGCAGTCAGCTGATAAAAACACAACGCCAGCTCAGCTGTTTTTCCGTGCCCGGTGTCACTGGCTCCCCTCCCACTCATCCTCGTTCTCTCCCATTCCATTCATCTGAGCCGCGCTTTATTCTCCATCCTGTCCTCAGGCTCCTCTGATTCACCTCACCTCCCCCTCCTCTCTCATTACCTTAACCGAATTTACATCATAAGGCTCTGTTGTGCCCTTGACACTTTGCTACCTCCTAACCCAGCCTTTTGTTGATATCAAAACTCAAAACATCACATTGTCAAATGATACCCAGATTGTCACATGGCTTGTTAGAAGAGGAACACTCAGTTTGGGAAAATAAACACAGAGTGAAAATAGGTCAAGTTAAAAAGTTTTTCATTCAGCAGAGATTCAGAAATTTAAAAAAACAAAAAGTTAGAGATTGAAGCACTTCCAGCATGATTTGCCAGTGTGATACAAATCCACTTTGTTTGTACATTTAGAGGCAGACTGGGGCAGGTCTTCACAAAATGCAGATAGGAGAAAAATATAATCCATATAAAGGATGACCTGTTGGTCCATATATCACGTGTCCAAAAAGAAAACAAATTTTTATGCATTTATATTTGAATGCGTCATAAGCCATTATGTACTGACAATTTTTATATTCTAGATTAGTTACATAATCTACATTATGTTTGTAGTGTTAATAGGATCGCCTGTCAGTCCAGCAACAGCATTAATGAAGACACTACAACTTGTTATGAACAAATTAAAAAGACTTTACAGTTTGCATTTATATGGTGCCACTTGCTTTAGTAAAGTTGACCACGCAGCAAGACCTAGATCTTAAATGGAAAAACATACAAACAAACCACGAGATCCGATGCATGTACACATAACATGACCTCAAATAGCCTAAGCCGTGGCAATGATCCTTGTGCAAAGTGCAAATGGGAGTTCCTGTGTGTGTGTATGAGAGAGAGAGAGAGCATGAGCAGTGATGTAATATACAATACTGAAGTATTACATCCTTGCCAGTGGAAGCTTTGCAGAGATTATGTAGTGAAAGTAAAGAGGACTATGGAACCCGTGTCTGCACTGCCGAAAATGTCACAGTTGATTTAGTGCAGTTCGGTTTCATTTCCTTTAAAGAAGAGGGGACGTCAGGTTAGCTGCCTTTGTGTGTTACTTGTAAATTAAGCTGTTTGTCCCTCTTCTTCAAGGATGCTTCCTGTTAAAAGATTTTCACGTTTTAGTCAAGTAGTCAGAGTATATTTGGATTTCTTACAGTGCTGCCTTTGTGTGCTCATTAAAGTGGGTCATATTTTCTAGAGCAAAGGTATTTTGCCAAAGGAAATAGACAAGTTTAAGTGGCATTTAATGATCCTCTCAGATTCATTAATGGGCTTTTCTCCCACTGTCTGATGAACAATGTGTGCCTGACAAAAACTGGAACATATGTATATTTAATTATCTTCAAGTTATCAGCGATGCTTAATCTAGTGCACAAATTACATAAGTCTTTAGTAGTCTTGTGCTGCTGGGATCAGAAGTCCTGTGTTGTTGCGCTGTTGTGAGGAGCAGATCATTTAGCAATTGAGCATTTTTGCCTCGTCAGCATTGCACAGGCACTAAATGATCCATCCCGCTGGCACGAAGCTCAGTCAAACATTACCTAGTAAGAGAAATGCCTGCACCAACATGTCACAGAAATTTCAACTCTGGAGAACAGCTGTAAGTGCTGCCGTCTGCCTGCTCAAACACATCAGAAAAGGAGAAAATGAAATTCCGTGTGTGTGTGTGTGTGTGTGTGTGTGTGTGTGTGTGTGTGTGTGTATTTTGATCTATTCTTAGCTTTCTCTTTGTGGTCCATGTAGCCTTGAAGGGCTTATGGAGATTTACGTAAGAGAGAGCGGGAGAGAGGGAGAGAGAGAGAGGGGCAGGCCAGACAAATCAGCAGCCCAGAGGCCCAGAATCACAGACACACAGACCCACTCGCGCACACACGTCTTCTGACCCCAGCTTTCTCACTGGCACCGTCCATGCTCCTGCAGTGCCTTGCAGCAGCTCAAAAAAGCTTCATCCACACATGTATGTTTTAAGCATAAACTTGACAAGACGTCCGTTGAATCAGCACCGATCCTTTTCATTTCCTTTTTTAATCTCTGTCTCCTTGATGCCATCAAAGACCACATGTCTTCTGATGACTGGCATCTTCTGCTCATGACATAACAAATCAGCCCTCCTCTCTTTTTGCCTTTTGAGAGATCACTGATATTCTTTTCACCCCTGCTCTCGCCACCCTTTTAGGTCTGATGTAGTGGTGCTTTGCTTCTCTCTGGCTAATCCCAATTCCCTGCGCCACGTCCGCACCATGTGGTTCCCGGAGATCAAGCACTTCTGTCCCCGGACGCCCATCATCCTGGTTGGTTGCCAGCTGGATCTGCGCTACGCCGACCTGGATGCTGTTAACCGGGCGCGCCGACCGCTAGCCAAGTGAGTTGCATTTTACATTAGGCATTAACAGACGGGTTTAGAGGGAACCTTGACCCTGTGGCTTCAGTGAGATGTGCATGTGATGTGCATGCCTGGTTAATCAGCAGCAGGAACTAAATCACCATAAATGAGGCAATTTTAATGCGTTTTTGCTTTGTGTTGTGAAGAAAAGTTAAAACGGTTAAAACGGTCAATTTTCTGCTCTTTTGAAAAAGATTGGCTTGCACTGATGTCATCAGTGACATCATGTTAGCTGTTCTTAAAACTAGCACTGAGATGAATACCGCTTTCTTATAGCATTGTTTTGTGCACCTAATTATATTGCTTGCGGTTCTTTATCTGACTGCTGTCATCATTATGATTGTTATGTCTTTCTCACTCACAGACCCATCAAACCTACAGATATCCTTCCTCCAGAGAGAGGCCACGAGGTGGCAAAAGAACTTGGTATTCCCTACTATGAGACCAGCATCGTTGCCCAGTTTGGTGTCAAAGATGTTTTTGACAATGCAATCCGTGCTGCCCTTATCTCCCGTCGACATCTGCAGTTCTGGAAGTCGCACCTGAAGAAGGTCCAGAGGCCCCTCCTCCAGGCGCCATTCCTGCCTCCTCGGCCACCACGCCCCATAGTGGGCATCCCAGACCCGCCTCTAACAGACGGCGAGGGCCCCGACTCCCTTTTCTGTCAGCCACTGTGTGCTGATGTTCTTTTCCTTCTGCAAGGTGGCACTACTCGAGTTTTTGCACACAAAGTCTATCTGGCTACATCCTGCTCCAAGTTCTATGACCTCTTCACCCTTGATCTCGGTGGATCGTGTACCGGGCCATGGGGGGAGGAACAGGAGAGCAAGGAAAAATCGGAGAGCGGGGAGGAAGACGAGCAGAGCCGGAGAGGAGCCAAGGAGCAAGCTGGACGTACTAAGAGCCTAGATATTGATAAAGATGGGGTTGACGGAGGCGTGAGAGGCCTGAATCAACCCCAGCTGCGCCAGCAGGGCTCTTTGAGGACTTCCCAGAGTGATAATGCACTTCCTTCTCGAGCCCAGTACTCCATGGGAGCACTAGGGACTGGGCGAGCACTTTCAGGATGGGGAAGGGGGTTCTTGAGTGTTTGTTTGGAGCACATAGATGATCCCGTGACTGGACACCCACGACTCATGACTGTGGTAGCCATGGATGCACTTATACAGGAGGAGCCATTCAAGGTGATAAAGTTAAAACACTGTTACTGAGAAAATAATTTTATTGATCGGAATATGTGAGATATTCTGCACCATTATTTTAGTGCAGATTAGCCTTTGATAATCAAAAGAAGCAAAGAAACAAACAAAGATTTCATCTTTCCAAAGCTCTGTATATTTGACCTCTCTGATTGGTTTTTGTTCTAGGCTGTGCTTCAGTACCTATACACCGGCAGTTTGGATGAGGGTCGAGGAGATCTGATGCAGGTCGCCACCATTGCGGAGCTACTTGAGGTGTTTGACCTGCGAATGATGGTGGCCAATGTTTTGAACAGAGAAAGCTTCATGAACCAGGAGATCACCAAGGCCTTCCACGTCCGCAGAGCCAACCGCATCAAGGAGTGTCTCAATAAGGGGACATTTGCTGGTAAACCACAATGCCATCCGCTCACTGGCTTGATGCTTTCAATAACACTGGTCTTTTTGTACTGTATATGCTTTCCATATATGCATCAGTATGTGTTTTTGTGTCTGTCTGTGTTTGGGTATACGTGTGTCTGTGTGGGGAAGAGAAGTGAATGAGGGTTACGAGAGGTTGTTGAGGAGACCATGTGACGAAGACAGGAAACAGCACTCTCTTTCACTCTCTGAAAATGTACACCCTGTGTTACATTTGGTCATTCTCTTTCCATGTAGTACTTGCTATGCAAAATGCATTCATATGTTTTTCAAAATCACAGTCAAAACATTTTGATGACTGACCGTTGCTTCACATTGTTTTGTGTTGGGTGTTATGTGTATCCTGTATTTGTGTTGTGTTGTCGTCCCTCCCTCCTGAGCTGTTGTGTATGCATGTTGCCACAGTGTTTCCAGCTAATGGTGAACATCTGACATTTCTGACAAAAAAAAACAAAACCCTTGCTCAATTTCATTACTTTCTATACTGTTTGTGTCGTGTTCGTTATTAACATTAGTGGATCTAAGTTTTCAATAATCTAAAAATTGCAGAAATGTTCCCATGACTTATTAAATGTTCAATTAAAAACAGGTGTAGTTTAACATGTGGCACGTTAAGAACCGCAGTGGAGAAGCTAGTGTATTTTCATGTCACTTAAACATTTCCTCTATCAAAGCTCTTGTTTGCACAGGATTTTTCTCTGTGATCCTTGCATCTACTCTCCTTCCCTTACTCTATGTCAAAAGCTGTTCTGTCCCCCCGTCAATTTATCTCTCTGTCTGTCTACCTGTGTCTTTGTGTGTGTCTGTCTGGCCTCCTGTCTGTCTCCGTGTGTCTTTGTGTGTGTCTGGGCGTCTGCCTTGTCCGTCTTTCCCCCTCTGTAGCTTGGGCTTCTGTGGCATACCACGAGATGAACGCTCTTTTCCGCCCCGGTTTTAGATGTGGTGTTCCGACTGGATGATGGTTGTCTCCCAGGCCACAAGCCCCTGCTTATCTCCAGCTGCGACTGGATGGCGGCCATGTTCCGTGGCTCTTTCATGGAAAGTTACATTGAGGAGGTGAGCTCAGACAAAGTGGGAAAAAGTCGAGGATGGAGTTACCTTTAAGTTTTGAGAAGGGATCGAGTGTCCGTGTCCTAAATCCTGCTAAATTCCCAGTAGTAACTCACAACTAGCAAGAAACGTTTTTAAGGCCACTTTGAAATGTTCCAAAACCTTTTAGATGAAATTGATTAGAAATGTTGTAAATGCCAGTTTATGGCTAATAGCCTAACTAATATTAAATAATTTATGTTTATAATAACAGGGTATTTATGTGTGTACCAAAGCCCATTTGTAGCAGATATGATCCAACAACCTTTAAATGGATAAGCTCTCTAGAAAAGAGATGCAAAGAACACTTGAGCTATATTAGATATTTCTTTTTCTTTTATTTTTTAGAAACTTTTGAAAACCAGCTTTATTATGCTATCTTAGCCATGCTATCAGATTGCCCTACAAACCTTTTACTTACTTGTAGATGTGGTTGAAACTCTTTACGGCTCATGAGAATTGACCTACATAATAATTCACACGTCCGCACCTCCGTATACACAAATTTCCTGCACATGAGTACTGCTTGGCTTATCCCAACTCATATACAAGCATTATTATTTGCCATAAAATGTAATGATTTGCACTGATTATATTAGAGCTGGCTATTTATGTCTATAGCCTGTATACATAAAAACAAATATGCAGTCATACAAAGACACAGACGTGAACTTTTTGAGTCTGACTTCCTGTTTTTTGTGGTTTGACGCGAACCACAGCGTATCGTGTTGTGTCAATAGGTTGAAGGCTCACATTTTGCACTAACTCTTCTCATCTTCTATCAACTCAGTGACAGCCTTTAACTTCCTCTCTGGTTATGTGAGCCCCAGGGAAATTCTCATAAAATTTTTCTGGGTAGTAAAATTTAGTCAGACTTCTTATGCTGCAATCACCCAAGGTTTAGCTTCAGGAGGTTACTGGGTGCAGGATGTGTCTGACATAACCAGAGAGGAAGTTAAAGGCTGTCACTGAGTTGATACTCCTCGGACAGTGTTGCTGAACCAGATCCCACTGGGTATGGTTACTCTCAAGGTCAGCAGGTTTAGGTTACCCAATCCCCTGGAAGTTCTGGAAGTTTTCTGGAACTGAAGCAATTGGTAAAGATAAAGCTGTGGTCAAGAAAAGCATTGCTTTTTTTGTTGTTTGCACATGCAGATGGATGGGATTTCTTTCTGGAACACACCACATGAGTCTGTGTGCAAAAACAACCATTGCAGCTATTGTTTTCACTAGTGAAAACAGGACATCGGGATCAGTGAGGGGACGCAGTGTTTGCTGCTGGTGGTGGGCTGCTGGTGTCTATGGTTACACTAAACAGTTCATGTTAATGGCATGAGGCTGGCAGCACGTAGAGGACAGGTGGTCTGGACACAAAGATTCAAAGCCTGACCGGACAATGATGCTGTCAGCAATTTTGTTTATTAACAGCTGTTTTGTTTTGTTTTATTTTATTTTATTTTATTTGCTTGCTGATTTGCTTTATCTTAAATACATGTTGTTGTTTTTTTACTCCTAATTTGTAAGCTGTTGTTTATCTCACCAGGATGGTGCACTTCTTGCTTTGCTTGCTGACTTTTAAAGTTGCTTCTTTCAAATTTGCTACAAGACCATAAGTTACCATGCTCTAATGTGTCTTACTTCCTGTGAGCTGCGCATATGAAGTGAATGCTAAACCACACTATTAAAAACCCCAAACACTGGTCTTTAAATAGAAGCAGAACTTTAAGAGCATGACACAATACAACTGCTCAACCCTAAAACAGCAGATGATCTAGCTTTAGTCACATCGTCCTGAACATTGAGCACATTTGACATACGTATTAACATGATGTGATATTTTTATAAAAATGAATTTAAAAATCTGAATATGACAAGAAAGAATCTGATTAATCTGGTGATAATACATTATCGTTATCCAAAAACAACTTATATTTCAAACTTAGGTAATGCACAATGCACATTTATTAGCATCTACTAGATACATTTTATACAGGCAATACATTGCTAATAAACAGCCTTATCATGTTACCATCACATTAGTTTGAAGTAAGTATTTTATATATTTGTGAAATATATATAAATTAATAATCCCTAACTCTAAGTGGGAGAGCATCATGTGATTAGAGATGTGTTTCTCTATTTTTATGCCCATGGCACACTTCCCTCTCTGTATTTTTGTGCTCACACATTTCGGTGTTCATGCTGCACTGCGATTGCACAGCTATTCTTGACTTGTGCAGAGCAGCATTAAGTTGAGTCTCACAAAAAAATGTGCTTAAAATCCCCATCACTTTTTGTGGCATTGGTTTTAGTATAACATTGGTACAATGATTTCATACATTAAGGATTTTCTTTTCTTTGTGAATTCAAAGGTGATCTGGGTGTAATTTTCTCTATTGTGTACTGTTCAAAAGGCACAAGTTAAAAGACACCTCTTGTGGTTTGCTGTGTCTGTGGATAGACCGCTGATTGTGTCATGGTACACCCATGGATTACTTACTAGGTGTGTGTCTGTGGTTTTGTGTTCACCCTGGGAGTGTGTATCCTGGTGGAGTATTACATGTTGAGAAAAGACTAGTCTATCAAGTGTGAGAGCCTCTGCAGCTCTGTCATACTCCTTTTTTTTTAACTGTGAGAAAAAAATTTCTCCCTTTTAACCCTTTTCTGTCACATTTATGGTGATGCTGCACGCTGTTTTTTCCTGACTACCTTTTTGTATATAACAGGAAGAGTAGGGTTGAAATTATGCCTGAATGTGTCATTTGCACTTTTATTTTTAGTCATTGCAGCTTTGCAAGTAATTGCAAATTTCACTAAACTTACAAATGAACAGTTATGATGGCAAGAGTAGAGCCGACAGATCGTACTCATACATTTTCGGAACCTGTGACTTTGTCCATCTATTAATTCTTCCTGATCCAGCTGGGAGGCCACCCATAGCTCTACGTTGTGTCTTTTTTTATCATAACGACAGGTCACACTAAGCTGACATTCTCCTAATTGGCTATAGGAGTGAAGGGTGGTGAGTGCCTCAGTGGGTACACTGAGGCAGAGTGCTCCTGAAGAGGTCAGGTTATCACTCTCATAATCCTTCCTCCTGTCCTTCCCAGGCTTAGACGGTCATCTAGTTTGTGGATCTGGTTATAGCCTTGCAGTAATTAAGATGTTTTGCTTTTATGTGTTTGTTTACCACCGAAAAGTGGTGGAGGAGGAGCATGGTCAGGTCTAAGTGATGTTATGGCAGCGTCAGTGTCAATATGGCTGAACATTTTACTTAAGAATTAGCTTAAGAAAAAGACTCCATATCCCAACTATAAACATTAGCCTAAAGTATCTTGTTTTTTAGGCTGCTTTTTAAGTGTGAGAATCTGGAGTGCTATTTTTTCTCATTATTAGCTTAACTTGTTGATAACAGTTAGTAGATAAAATGTCATAGATTATTTTATCATTAGAACAGAGTGTGGCTAAATGAGATGAACTACATAGTATATCTCTTTGACGAACGCTGCCACAGTCTGTCTCATCTGTGTCAGTGTCTTAGTCTGCACATTGAGGCTAGGTTTGTGTTTTCCCTGTGCACCACATTGCACGGTTGTATGTATGTGGGGTTTATCTGGATTTAGCCCTATTGCTTACATCACGAGCCAGATAGAGCCCTCATCTGAGCCAAGATCAAAGGGAATGCGAACAGTATGTCCTCTGCCCTTTACCTCCAGATACCTACAGCGCTGCTTTCATTGGTATTACTGAAACCTTACCCTTTACTAAACATTACAATCCACATGTCAGAATTTGCCAACATGTTTTTTTGTCGTAACACAAAAATTGTAAGTTCAGAAGACACATACAAATATGCAGTGTTTTTTGACATAAGGACCACTCATGTGAGGATATATCAGCGGTCCCCAACCTTTTTTGCGCCACAGACCGGTTTATGCCCGACAATATTTTCACGGACCGGCCTTTAAGGTGTCGCGGATAAATACAACAAAATAAAACTAGTACCGGTACCGAAAAAAAGAAGATTTATTCATAACACACGTGAAAAGACCCAGGAAAACCGAGTTAACGATAAAAACGATAACAAAATAACGCTGAAAACCGATAAAAACCCTAAAAACTATACATTTCACACCTGAGCCTCAGCTCTCGCGGCCCGGTACCAAACGACTCACGGACCGGTACTGGGGTTGGGGACCGCTGGGATATATCTAATGAAAATGAATGTCTGCAATGCATTTTTTATATCTCATGCCTTGTTTTTGATCTGTTTACCCTTTATATGATAAATTTCCAGGTCTCCATCCCTAACACCAGTACAGCCTGTATGCGAGGGGTGCTGGAGTTCCTGTACTGTGGCCTCCTGACGCCTTGTCCTGGTCTGGAGCCCATGGAACTAATCGTTCTGGCCAACCGTCTCTGTTTGCCACGTCTCGTCGCCCTCACCGGTAGGGATCCTTTCTGTCATATTGAGAGCACAGGAAGGAACGTCCTCTCATTTAAATATCATGTTCTCACTTCATGTGACAGAACATGCGTTTGATAGTGTTTTATCACTTGCACTTTGCTCCTTTTATCAGTGACTCTGTAACATTTTTACGTATAGCCTTCTGTTTGCATCTAGTGCAGATTTAAAGACTAAGAATTTAGGACTGGGAGAAAAGATATCCATGTGCAAGTGCTGCATGCAAATGGGAAATACTGACATGATTGTTTCCATTTTTATGCATTTTCAGAGCAGCACGCTGTGGATGAGCTTCTCCGACTGGCAGTGAAAGGAATTGACATTGATGGGCAGGTGTTGGCTTACCTTGAACTTGCACAGGTCTGTCCTTTAAATAACAAATTATTTATAATTCATTAATGACGCTGAATTACTTTCATTTTTGCTAAAGGGGGAATCCATATTTTTATAGTGATGCTATTTTTTTCAGCTCTGTAACTCCTCATTTCTTCTCTGCTTCTCTTTTTGCAGTTCCACAACGCAAAGCAGCTATCAGCTTGGTGTCTCCATCACATCTGTACTAATTATAACAGCATCTGCCGCAAGTTTCCCAAAGATATGAAGGCCATATCTCCAGGTAAAGAATAAACTGCCTCCCTCAAATCCCTTTTAGACACGTAGCTTTTCTCTCAGTGAAAAAAGTAGGGACCTTATTTTGCTTTGCAGTGCTACAAGAATGTACATTTTCTGGGTTAAACACACTGCTAATGGACTGCAACACAGTGTGACTTGATCATCACAAACATTTGGTTGGAGTGGGAGGGCTGAAATATTTTTTTGTCTGGATAAGCACTGAGGCTGCATACCTACTGTTTTTTTTGACGAAGAAAACGTTTTCAGTCAGTTATATCACAATTAAAATAATTTCTTTTTAAATGGATTTGAATTCCAAACCAAAGTTTTGTGTTATTTCCGTACTGAATAAATGAAACCAATTAAATGAAACAATGTCCATTTATTCAGAAAAGGTGATCTCGACCACTCTTTAATTCCATCAGCGCACATCTTGAAATGACACAGAGAGTTTTCATGTTGCTTTTTTTCTGCAGTGACTTTTTCTTTTCATGCCTTTTTTTTTTTTGCTCTGCTCTCTGCAGAAAACCAGAGGCACTTTGAGAAGCAGCGCTGGCCACCCGTGTGGTTCCTGAAGGAAGAGGATCGCTACCTGCGCTCCCAGAAGGAACGTGAACGTGAAGAAGAGATCTTGCGCAAGCAACACACCAAAAGGGGCTGGTGTTTCTGGAGGCATCCATCCTCCTCTCCACATGTCTCTTAAAGCGCCCCAACCTGGAAAGTTGCACCTCCCCATCCACCTCCACACATATAGAGGAGAATTACCCCGAACCCCTCTATTAGTGGATAAATGACCCTCAGAGCTAATATGCCTGGATGTCAGCATGTTTGGGGGAATGTATGTGCCTCTTTATAAGTGTGGGTGACCACACAAATGCATTTTGCTATCCTGTGTGACACGTGTGGATTCAACTCATGGGTATGTGCATGGAGGTGTGATTGTATGTGTGCGGTATATTGTGATCGAGTGATGCTTCCAAGTTGAGTGCTTCCCAAACGCCCTGTTTGATAATGGCCTGAGGTTGCAGTGCAGCCCCTTTTGTCCTTCCAGAAGAGCTCGGTCCCTCCACCAGCACTCACAGTGTCTAAGCCGCGTGAGTGATTGGACTGGGAGCAAGGGCTCTCTATTTCTCTCAGTCTCCATCCTTCACATTGACCTTAATGACTATTACACATTGACCACTGCGGCTTCTCTTGGGGGAGCTTACCTCTGCCTTCACTTCTATACAGACTGTTAGCATGCACACACAGACCTATGCCCATTTTCCACCCCCTTAAAAAAACCAGCACTGTATTCCCAGGAATTGACACTGACAATGTAATTATTATTCCAACATTGTTTTTTTTTTTGTTTTTTTTATGTTTGGCGCCTTCTAGGAAACTTTTATCAGGTGAAATGGCGCATACTACTTCCAGGAAGCTGATGATTGCCGTCACAACCACACGAGATGTGATTGTAAATCTAGAGCCGAGGTTTGCTGGCAAGGGGGAACTCTAAAACAATTAGTACGTTAAAATGCTCCTGTCAAGAGGATTGATCATAGCCTTCGGTGATCCCGAAGTGGTGGTTCTTGGTGTTTATCACCCACCCGTGCACTTCCCAATCCTTTGCTGCGCACACCAAGCCACAAAAAAACAACAAAAACTAAACAAAAAGCTCGAAACCCTCGAATGACCACAGCAATAGGGGGCAAAGAGGGCCAGCCTTACTTGATACCTCCGCCATGGAGGAATGATGGATTCAGTATTAAACAACTGCGCTTGTAACGTCCACGACCACTATGTTACACTGAAGCACCTCAGCCAGCCTGCCTTTATACCCCTACACCACTAGGGGCAGCACTGCTCAGGGCCCTGACACTATCTTTCACACTAATGGATTTTAGGCCTGTGTCTTCTGCACTATACTTTCATTTGATGAGATTGCCAGTATAACTTCAATCCTTGCAGTGTTAAAAAAAAAAAAACTTCAGCACCTGCAGTGTTATTAGTGCATTTATAACAAAACAACAACTATATATCACCAGATTTATTAATACCAAAGCTGTGATTCTTCTTCTTCTATTTATTTCTGCCTCCTTCCTGCCTTTCTTTCTTTTTTCTTTTTATTTTTCAGGAAGAAGGGATGTAAGAGAGAAGTGAAAGTGATTGTAGGAGAAGAAGAAGGCAGAAAAATATTTGAATCCTTTGGATGGGTGGTGTTTCTAATCTGTGGTGTCAGGAGAAAAACCGTCACTTCTGAACATTGCCTTCGTTTCTGTTGCTCAATTTGAAAATGGTGCTGAAGACACAGTAAGACGGTGTTCGGAAGAACACACTCAAGAACCTGTGTATTTTTTTTGTGTTTACCTGCAAAGAGAATGGAGAAATTTAAGGAGGGGTTTTAAATTTTGACATAGGAGCATTTTAACCCTTATTGTTTCTTCTTCCTTTACTAACAGTCTGTAAGAGGTCATAATAGGTCATTGATATTTAGATTGTGTGGTTTGTCTGATTTAACCCACAGCAGTTACAAACCTTTTTTTTTGCTGCTTTCTGATTCAAAAACAACGTGATCTACGTTGCTTCGTTAATCAAGATTGAATTCGGAGGCGTGATCGTTGTTTCAAGAAACTTGTCAGTATATTGCTGCGTATGAGAGCAAATCTGATTTTCCTGTTGAGGGTGCTAATTTTGTCAGGCTTTCGTACTGATTGTGGAGGGAAAAAAAGAAAAAAGATGTGTTGATGAATTTCTATTAGCACGTTGTTCTATTTGTGGGTTTGCGCCCCTCAGCTTTACCCAGGCACTAGATAGATAGATTGTGTGAGACATCTGGTCTGTTCTACCGTGCAAAGTCATTGTCAGCTCCTGAAGTAGAAGTTGAGTAGGACCTCATGAGACTCAAGTGCAAACTGAGCTGTTTCATCTCCAGAAAGGGTGAAAGTGAGCATATTTCAGTCAGGATTACACATATCCTGAATAAATGCATAGATAGTTAAAAATATCCCAATGCATGGCTTTGAGAACTTAGAAAAGAGACCTGAAGAAGAGGAAAGACTGTTTTTGATTAACTTACTTTTAAGTTTCTCATAGAATCTTTTTGTCTTAATGGTGTTAATGGTTAGTATGTCCCCATTAAGCCTATCTTGGTCCAGGTGCCTTATAGATGGACAAAACTGGAAACTAAAGTGGGATTTTAGCAGCTTCTTAGTTTAAAGCTGCAGACTGGTTCTGCAGTCAGCGACATGAAGGACACTGTAGACAATGGCCATGATCATAACTGTAAAATTTTCTGTGGTGATCCTTCATGCATCTTCAGCTATTATTCTTATTGAAGGATTTTTAAGACGATTGCCTGTGCAAAATCCTTTGGCCTTCTGTTTACTTCATGCAGACAAATGGCCTTTTAAACGTTTTTTTAGTATAGTAGAATATGCTGGCCTTAGAGTAAGGTGTTTTCTCTGAATCGGGACTCACGTCATGGTTACGTTTTTTTCCACTGACCAGATGACTGAGTGGTAGCAACAACACCAATTGCATTATAACTTCCAAACCACTGTTTTTGAGAAAGCAAAGCTTTTTATTAATTAGCGCTGGCTGGCCTGTGCGCTGGGAGGGTGCAACCACTTTTGGAGTGAAGTTAATTTCTGGCCTACCCTTGTCATTACAATGACATTTGAGTTGGAATGCACTTTTTCGTGTGTCTATACTATACCTCTTTTTTTCTGCACTTAGCATGGATTGATCCTTGTGTAAGATTGTTTGTAAACCTGAAGATTGTAGCATGACTTTTCCACTCAAGTCTTTCAAATCCTCCACATCTCAGTGACGAGATGGACGACACAACTTCTTCAGCTTCTTTAAGGTCTTGTACGCATTGAACTCCACAGTAGCTCTTTTCCTCGCTATGTGGCTTTATGCACATGCCCTTTTGGCTAAATTAGCTCTGCACAGCTGAAGGTAGCATCCAGCTCTAAATGATACACTACACAGGTTAGCGTGATAAAATAATGCAGAGGATCTGTTCCTGTGGTGCAGTGTTACAGCTCTCCATGTGTGCTGTTACTGTAGTTACTAAACTTAATGAAGCTTGTTTCTGTCATTTTTTTTTCTTTAATCTTGAAAAAAAGAAAGAGAGCAGTTGAAATCAAGGATTTATAATCCAGTGTAAGAATATGATGCTAAACGGCTGAAAGCCAAGAGTAATGTTTGGATTTAGTTTGCATGTAATGACAGAGGAATTGTATAAGGCATGATGCATGTTTCAGCAGTTAGATATATGTTACATATACAGCAGTTTCTTAATTTTTGTTGTTGTCACTCTGTTTGGGGATCACAACGCTGAAGGTTGACAGGGTTGTGGGAAATGTATAAAATAGAAATCATAAAAAACACTAATATTGATAACAGTAATTAGATTTGAAAGCTAATTTGGGGTGACAGGGCATCGAGAAAGGGAGCATCAGGCCAGAGGCAGTTGAGAGAGGGAGTGATGGAGAGCCAAAACTGTAAGCTTTGTTCATTTTATTTAGCTCAACATTTGCCCAACACTGACTCCTACAGGCAAAAGTTATGTGTTGTCACACTGGCGGTAGAGTTCCTTTGTATTGTCGTGATCTCTCTATCTATCTTGATCACAGTGTATTTACTGTCACATTTTCCTCTGCTATTTGAGATGGAGCAGTTCTTCCCTCCTTGGAGACCTGAGCTCCCTATTTTAATGTAACACCTGGTGATGGAGAGAACACTTTTTGGGGGGGATTGGGGTTTTGTTGTTGTTGTTGTTGTTGTTGTTGTTGTTTTTGGTGTCTGGTGTCTCTCTCCTCCTGTGCCTTTAGTGAATTTTCACTCTTTTAGCTCTGTTCAGGCTGACGGCACAGCACTTACAGCCTCCCGGGCACAAAGTAAAGTCAGTTAAGCCAAGAAGTAACACACATGTGAACGCAGAAATAAATGTAGGTTGATATGCAGCATCTTAGAGCTTATGTGGAGTGACCTATATTTCTTTAATGTTATTATTCATGCAAAAAGTAGTTACAGTCTATTGGAGTCAATTCTTCCAGTGATTACATACAGAGCTTTTCAAGTTCTCTAAGTGACGTCATCAAAAGCTACACAGCGGATGACATAAATAAACCAAGAAACCCAGCAAACCAGCAATTTAGAGTAACGTTTCCTTTTCAGGTGCCTGCACATTTTATTATGTAGCCGACTATTATGTGTCTGATGAGTATGCTGTCCATATATATATACACACCAGTTTTTATTGATCCAAATCAAAATATCATTTAATTTTCCATTTCTCTACTTAATCTTTGTCTTTAAGACAAATTCTGTAGTGCACTCTATTGCTTCCACTATTTCAGTATCCTTTTATTTGGGGAACTGCATCTGTGAATGATTGCTTGGATTGAAGGCAGATGTTAGCTGTGACATCTGTATTATTCTGCATTATGCTTTAATGAAGGTAGGTACTCTCCAAAGTACAATAAAGTGTTGTAAATTTAATACACGTCCCAGCTGGACATAACCTGTCATCTTCTAACTACTCATCACACTGTATCTCTTCATTAGATTCATGTATAAGAAAAGAGAGGTGTTCATATAGAGAGACATGGTGTGAATTAACCCCCTGGTCTATACTGTAACTTGTGGATCATATATACTGTATAGTATTGTTATGCACTTTTGTTTCCATCGACTCAAACGACTTAATAACATGTACTGCGTACGTTATTGTGTTTATTACAATAAAAGGCAAAAGAAAGAGCACACCACACTCACAAACTATTAAGGGCTTTCAATTTTTTTTTTACAACAATCAGAATGTTTTGCTGCTTTTGCAAAAAATGTTTTGAAATGAAAATTTTGTAATATTTTTGAACCACTGTGATTTGTATAAAAAATAAATTCAAAAAGAAATGTAGAGAAAAGGTTTTTTTTTTCTTTTTTGCCATTTCAGTATTTTAATGTTTGACATGAATTTTATTAAAACTATTAATCTTTTGCTGTTTCCTGGAATGGACGTCATTGTGGGTCTTTCTTTTTTTAGTTTGTTTGTTCTCATGATAAAGCTCCTCAGTGGATTTCCAACATAAAGAGGATTTCTTTTCTATTAAGAGTCTGTAATAACAAGACTGACAGAAAGATAGTGTATTGGGATTTTCCCAAAAACCATATCTTCAGAGAATTGTCCCGGAAAGAGAAAATATCCAGTCAGTGGCAGTTCTCTAGGTAAAAACTAATTTGTCACCCATAACTCTTTATGTCAGAAGTCAGAGGACAATGGACAGGCTGCTTTGAACTGATAGGAAGGAAAGTGTAATTTTTGAAATTACCACTAATTATAACCAAGTTACACAGGAGAGCATCTCTGAACACAAAACATATGATGGGCTATGGCAGCAGAAGCCCACACCCAGTGTCAATCCTTTCAGCTAAGAGCTGCCACAGTTTGCACCTGCTCATAGCAGTTTATAAAAATGTTGCCTGGTGTGAGTTTCAGTTTCTGCTATGACATTCAGGACAGCAGCTGGACCTTCAGCTAGCAGACACACAGCGCGACAAGCTGCACACAAACCGTTTGCGTGTTTCCAACACTTTTTGAATCTATGCCGCAAATGGAGGTTCAGCTCCGAACCAACAAAGTAAAAATAAACTGGCTGGTACCACTATAACTGAAGCCTTTATTTAAACAGTGAGAGTTGTCCTCAAATGAGAATGAGTGATAAAAAAAACATCATTTGAAAACAAGCTGATGGCCATTTCTTTTAAATTTTTACAATCATCTGTTTCAAGGAGGAATACGTCATAGTGCTCATAGTATTAACTAATCTGATGCCCAGTGTATTATTAAATACATAAATAGTGCTGGGGCTGGAGTAACACGGTTTTCCGCTTTTCTGTGATGTGATGTTCCCACTGTAAAGCTTTATTTTGAGGAAGCAGAGTTCCAGTATTCTGTTTCCAAGTGTTCAGACCTTTCCTGCCTGTATTTTAAAACCAATGCGCTATGATATAGATAAATGACCACTAGAGTAAATTCTAGGAATTTTGCATTATTAAATTTGAAAAAGCAAAACAAAACAAACCTTAAGCCGTTCTCTCACCTTTTCTATATTATCTTTGGCTTTGTTTGAACGTCAGTTTGGTGCACATGTGCCACCTAGTGGAAAGAAATAAATGCACAGGTTTATTAGAAGAAGACACAATACCTCGAAAAGAAATAGGTATGTGTTAAAAAGAAGTCAACCGAAAAGCAATAAAATAGTTTTGTGTCTCGAATGAGCCGTAAACTTTATAATCAAGAAAAAAAGATGTGGCTGCTGTCTGGAGTTTCTGGCACAATCTTCCATGTGTCGGCTGATCCCAGCTCTTTCTGAAGCAAGACCTTCATGATGTCACGGCTAAATTTAGTCCAATAAATACCTGAAATTCTGTCCAACATCCAATCATTATCTTAAGTCTTTTTGTGTCTTTAAAGTGTTCTATGAAAGAAAGACTGAATCAGCAGTTGTCATTAAGCGAACCCCTGAACAAGCATCATCAAGATCAAGATGATGCGAGCTGAGGTTTTTAATAACGTCTGGTTAGGGATCACAGTAAGCCACAGAAACTCGAGGCTGCCACAGAAACGCGTTTAGCGATTTGGCTGATGATCTTTAACTTTCGTGACAAGACGACGCGGTGATTGCAGGGAGCGAAATTTCCACATCCATTTGCACTCCTGATCTGTGCCTGCGTGAGTGCGTGCAAGTCACAATCACAGCCTTTTAAAACTCACCAGTCAAGCTGTCTACCAACAAATTTTAACAGCCAATGACGTGTATCAGTTCTCCTTTCATCTTCTTATAAAACGAAGGAACTTATGAGCTTTTTGTAGCAGCAACCTCAACCTCCACGGTCACCAGCATCAATCTGAACACTGATTACAGACCTTTAATGCCGTGTCAGTTGTGGGCTGTGTTCATATTTCCCACAAACTTTGCCCCTGCTTTTGCACCACAGCATCACTGAGCACTACTTTAGAGTCACAGACGTGTGCTGACATCACCACATCTGGCTCTCATTTCCTTGGCTTCTCTTGCAGCAGATAAGATGAGATGTATTTAAAGCACAATGCCTTGTTGTTCAGCGGAGAAGAGCACAAACTGATTGACTTGGGTCTTCACCTCAACTGCTAGTGGACCAAAGGTTAAAACCCACTTTTATAAACTGATCATATGCATATGCAAACTGTGTCTAAAGTTTGCAGACAAGTTACTTCACTTTTTCAGTCTTTTGTTGACCCCTTGTCAACTTCTTTGAGACATGTTGCTGCTAATATGGTTCACGAAAAAGTCAAATGCATCAGTGGAAACATTTGATATGTTTTTATGTTCTATTGTGAATCAAATGTGGGTGTTGGGGCTTTTAAGCTTTTAAATATTCAATGACACACTTACATTATTATCTCACTTACATTATATTACGATTTTATTTTTTTTAATGCAGAAAACCTTTACAACCAAATGTACTTAATTTACTTACAATGATTGAGTGATGGCACATTCCTTATTTTGCCCTCCTCAGAGTATGTTTCATTTATATGATGTTTGTCTAGTTCTCCCCAAGGTCTGCTTCTCAGACAAAACTCCCACCCCCTCCCAAATTCCTAAACACATCTTCAAATCAGGGCCTCTCAAAGCAAATTTCATGAAACCTATATCATTCTCACACTGTCGACGAACTTAAGAGCTATTTTATTTCGGCAAGCAGTCATGGAAATCAATTTTAAACACAAATGTATGTTCTCTATATAGTCCTGCAAAGCCCTGTCATTTGTTTAGGCTTGACATACAGTACTGTCCAAAAGTCATAAGCCACTGTTGATTCTTTAGATTTTGGTCCCAAAATGTTTGTTTTGATGATCTATGATTCATCCAAAGTGAGAAAAGACACCTGACTCAAGGGATGAACCAGTTCTGTGTCCACGGATAGCAGACAACTTAGCAAACAACCACTGTGAAATTGTATCTTTGGGCATTTTGTTTGTAGCAACTTGACACAAAGACACCTCAGCTTCAGAGAAATAAAATCGCATTTTTGCACTAACAGGGTGATTCACAAAGACCTATTATCCAGAAATTTGGGCTATCTTGGTAAATGAGGACAACAGAAGAAGTAGCAGCCCTAATAAATATATATATGTACAGCAGATGAACAGTTTCCGCAGTAGACAGTTGCATCTAACCCTTCAGTTCAATCATCTGCTGTTCACTGAAGTATGGTCAGTGAAATGGTCTCGCTGGAAGGACGTGTGTCAAGAAGCCATTCTTGGGGATTTTTGAGGAAGCCATTCTTCATTAACATCAGCCTGGAGAACTATTCCCAAACACGTCTCAAAGAAACTACACGAGAGCTCAGAGTTCAAGTGAAAAATAAAAGTGGTCATATCAAACATTGACTTTCAAGTTTGTTAGAATTGTATCAGTTCTGTTTTTCTTCATATATACCATATTTTTATGTATGCATAGACACGTTTTATTAAATTGCTGCATTGCAAAATTAAAAGAAATAAGCTGTGGTACATGATTTTTGCACAGTGCTGTATTTCAGTTAGGTAAGGTAATGTTGAACCGACGAAGAAGTCTGACTCTTATTCCTAATGAGACAAAGTAAAGAGAAAATAGCAGGTCAATATGGAAAATCGCTTGTTTTAAGCCTTTGCAAAAGTGACAATGTGATTTAGAACTGAACAAAACACGTGCATGGACATTTAGATTCATGCACACATTTGTGTTCACACTGAAGCCCAGGGGAAAGATATCTCAAGGTTGTTGTGAAGGCGCATAGTTGAGTAGTGACCTCAGCTTGAAGCCCAAAGAGAAGACATCCAGATTCACAGAACACGTGCCGAGCTCTGGCTCTACTATTCTCGCTTCTTCTCAGACAAACAACAAGTGCATTTGCTGAAAACACTCCATCTTTTCTTTTGTTTCCAAATTCTACCTGGCTCAGTCATTTACTTAGCTCGTAAAACTCGCCAGGAACCTGAATCAACCTCACTTATCTTTTCATGTTACACCATGTTGGAGTTCAGCTTTTAGATATATGCATGTGCCTCACTGACATATCACTTAGTATGACCTGTGTAACTTTTACTCAGTTCCACTCATCACTGCAATTCGTGAGCCTCACCTATGTTCACCTCAGTATCAAAAATGAGCAAAACTGAAACGAAATACTGAAATGATCATTGCTATTGCAAGAAGAGGTGAGACAGAGATTCTAAATTGTCGTGGATCCGCTGTAATAATAAAATAATAAGTAGAATTGGAATAAGCATAAGAATACATGATAACCTATTAATGCAGTAATTCAAGCACATTCGAGTACCTGATGAACACTTATCAGACATCCTTTGAAGATGTGAAGCATTTGTCAGAGAAGAAGACGAACTTCTTAAACAACTTTGCATGGACAAGCTTAATACACTTAATGATTTGCATAGAAAATAGGATCATATTCAGCAAGGTCTGACTTGTATGAAATATAGTGCAATAGGGAAGTTAAAAGGTTGGAGACATGCCTGCAGCTCTTATTGTATAAAAGTAAATTTACAACACAAGGCTGTATTTATGACATGAACAGACGATTTAAAATCATTGCAAGTGTACAGACACTAATAATCTGGCAGCACGCTATCGCACATGAGTGGGCATGCAGGTCCTTACCTCTAAAAGTCTTCCGTCACCACTAATGCGAAACATGTTACTCCTGAAGTGTAGAAAAAAACGGGTGGAAAAAAGCTCAAGCTGTGACCCCTTAACTCTAAATGCATCTCTGACCTTTTCACACCGTCCATCGGGTCGAAGGACGCATAAACCTGCCACGCAAGCATTGATGCACTCCAGGAGAGATTTGAAGCTATCCATGACTACGTGTAATAAACTCTGCTTTTTCGTGGCAGAAATTAGTTTTGCTTTCTGTGTTATGCAATTATAAGCTAGTGGAAGAATCACTGATTTCACAAAAGAAAGAGACACATCTATGAGTGGATTCTGAATTAAAGACTAATGTAAGAAACTCATAGAGGATGTTTTTCTGACTGGGCCACTCAGCACTTTGTCACTCACACTTAAACTATTAGTTTAAGGAAACCAGTGGGTTTAAACTTTGTCAGGAAAGCAGGAAACTGAACAAAAGGTCTGTCACAACTGGATAAGAAGTTTCAGTAAAAGAAGAGAAAATCCCCATTAGCTGTTACACACACACACACACACACACACACACACACACACACACACACACACACACACACACACACACACACACACAAATCCCCACTGGACATAGAATCATCTCCAACAACAGCTGCCTCCGCACCCAAGCAGAGGAAATGCCAAGGTTTTCTGAACTGGAGCATAACAGCATTGCAGTTCACATCCACACTGAAGAGTTGAAAGGCTGGACGGGCAGGAGAGCCTCTAATAGCAGGAAGTTGTAACAATAATAGTGGTATAGCGATGTCACGGCCCCTGTCCTTGTGTCATGCAAATTCTAGCCATAAAAGCTGAGTTTGAGTGTGCTGCTTGCTGTGGGCTTACCAGACGCAGGGTTTGTAGGGAGATCATTTCAAAAAAAGTGACAGAGTGACATTTCACAGTTAAAAAGTATCATATCTATTGTGTATCAGTACTTCAGCGTTTATTCAAATGATGGCAACATCACAAAGCTATTCTCTATCAAACACGTGTGCAGTTGTCTCTCATCTATATGCTTAATGTTATAGACCTATTAACTGCTTCTCTGACTATAAAGCAAAGTTTATACCCCAAGAGATGAAACTGGAAACATTTTGCCTTACAGGGAAGTTTTTTCATCAGTGATAGCAGTGACTGTGTCAGTATTCTCAAAAGGATTACTCAGCCATTCCAGGTCTAACCTTAGCAGTGAATAACACTGCAAAGCATATTAAATGTTAGGGGGGGAAACATGACACAAAGTTGAAATTTATGTGGTCATACCTAACCTGAGCCTGACACATCAGAACATAAAAACCTGTGACTTTTATCCTCTGCATCTGTCCTGGATTACTTAAGAATGACTGCTAAGTAAATTAAAGAGCTCAGGAACATTCCCATAATCCAAGATCTTAAACTCCTGTGCCACTGACCCAAAGGCAAATACCACTGTGTGAATGTGTGTGCGTGCACATCCATTTGTGTGTTTGCATGTTAAGAGGGAGTGCCTTAGAGTTCACAGCTTGTGTAAGTGTGCATGTGGGAGCCTGTGCATGAATGCATGGCAGTGTGTGTATTTACGAGCTCGTGGACAGTTTATGTGCGTATGTGAGTGTGTGCGTCCCTGCTTGAGCTGCAGCTGAACAGGCCCCCAGCAGCTAAATACTTAAACAGTCTCCTCTGCTTTTTTGTGTGTGTGTAATCCACAGCCTGCTTCACACTTGGCTCCCATGAAATTGTTCCTTCTTTGGCTTATTGAGAGATTGCCTTCGCTGTAAAATGCTTCTGCGGAGTTTGCCAAGGACCAGAGGTGTCCGATTCACAAGAATCAGAGACAAAGAGAGAGTGACAGATCCAAGGCTGCTGCACTCTCCCATAGCCCCTCTAAACATCAGAAATTCCCATTGTGTTTCATTTTTGTTCCCATTTTTGCTATCAAAAACATTATAGTGAGGGAGAAAAGACAATTAGAACAAAATAATTATATTTATTGAATTGCCTCAAGTTGTGGCCCATCAGTTAAGTAATAAATTTCGTCAAGTTGCCCAGTTATTAACTTGGGAAATGAAAACGTCTCTTTGTTTCGCGAACAGTGCAGCTCAGTGGCCGTGTTCCTCTGCTGCACACTTTTTCTTCCAAGTGACCAGCTAGTGAAGTCATTAGGCTTTCCACTCTCTTAACAGGAGGTGGGGCGCTCCCCATAAAAACGTATTCTTAACCAGCTGCACAAAGACCGTGTGCAGTCCCAGTCTCCTCCGCGCTGTGAGTGCGCAGCGGCTGCACGGATCGCTCCTTTTGGACCTAAAAGGGCCACATTGAATGAACGTGGACACATTTGCTGCAGTTTTGTCTCGGCCGAACCCCAGTTTTCTGCTGCGACTGTTCTCCAGAAAATACTCTAATCCCCACCCCGAGACGCATCGGGACCCGTGAACAGAGAAGCTGCGGGAGTGGTCTGGAAACTTTTGCCACAATGAGCAAGCGAACGGTCAACCTTGATACCTACAGCCTGTCGCTGTTCACGGCCAAAGAGGACATCCTCAACCCCCGTTCTTCCACGAGCTGGTAACACATATTGCTTTTACACAAATCTGCATCTGCCAGCCACACCTGAGTTTATCCTTTTTCATAAGAGCAGACCGAGCTCCGACTTTGTTGTTCTGTTAGCGTTTATATTTTTTATAACGCGGTCAGAAATTCAAGTAAAGTTCGCAACTTTAGTCAAACTTTCATGCTCTCCATCTTGTTTTCCATGCGCGTAAGATGGAAAACAGCCTCTTGCGTAAGAAGAGGGCAGATTTAAGCTAATCCAGTGACGGATATGGAGGTGGCCAACACAGAGATAGCTCACAGCCTGCTATGTATTTGCAAGTCCTGTGCACGCAGGGTGGTTTATTGCCAAAGGGATGCACTCACTTTTAATTGCCGTTCATTACGCACGCCAGGCTGCTGGTGTGGCTCGGTGCGCGGCACCTGGATCTCCGTGACTTTGCTATTCTCCCCCAGGAATTGTGAGGCTTTGCCGGATCGTCTTTCTGCAGATGTGCTGATCCATGACATGGGCTGTCTTTCAGGCAGAGGCCTCTTAATTTGAAAGGCAGCACTGCATGCATGAGTAACTCCACATGAGCAACGAGACTTATTAATGTAGAGCAATAGCGAAGATGACTAACAAAGTTTTAGGAGAAATCTTACTGGCCGGGGGGTGTAGCTAGATGAAGAACCAATATTCAACCTAAATTCACAGTTTAGGAAAGTTTCATTTAATCAGTTGTTTTTAATGTCAGATCTAGTTTTCAGATTATTTAACAGACTAATGAAAAGAGAAAGAAATACATTTATTAGGTTCTAAGAATGCTGGACTGAGATCATGCCCATGTAACCTGAGCATCTGACACTTGACTCATTGACTCATGTTTTTGCCATAGGGTTTGGCTGATCTGTCACTATGGTGATCTACCCTTCTTTTACAAACAGTGTCAGTCTTATTGTGTACTCCCCTTCCTCTTTTTTTTTTTTTTTTTAAATTTCATGCACATTGTGTGTGTGCTTGTGCATTTTGTAATCCTCTGATATGAGCATGTTGTTGCAGGCTATACTCAGTAAAGTTAAAATTAAATACATGCAAATTTACCCCTCTCTTGCTTTACATCCACTCACTTTGACGAAGAAAAAAAAATCCAAGACCCCAGCTCGAGCATGTGCCCAAGTGGAAGTAGAGGACAGACTTGGTCCATCCCTGCTTCATCTCCCTCTGCCTCAAACCTCTCTCCCCCGCCCACTTTCTTCCTACATTCTTCCTGGCTTCAATTTGGAACTAACAACGCCACTCAGGAAATGAGTTTCAGAGCGCTTTGAGTTAACCATGACAAGCTGAAATCTGACAGCTTCACGAATGGAGTGGAAACACTTTTCCACATCCAGAGCATAACTTGCTCAGTTTCCACTCTTTCTTAATTTTGGCAAACCTCTCAAAGTTTCCATGTTCAGAATAACTTTTTGTCCTGACATGCTGACACTTCACTGAACCAGCAGTTCCTCATTTGAGGGCATTTCCCCCACAGCTTCGCTGAATAACAAAATCTTGATTGGGTCTCTGCCAACCAGGTGCCTAAAACAAATCTACAAACATGTGTGGATGCATATGCCTGTGATTACAACAGAGGAAAAATAGAAAAAAGAAAGAAAGAAAAGGGCATTCCTAAGCATTCATTTAACCCGCTTTCAAAGGATAAATAATTCTGCTGTGACTGAATAGCGAGGTGGGAGGGGAACATGATGATGTCATGATTCCCACTGTCAAACTATTCAGCCCATCCTTGTGCATGTGTAACCATCTGTGAAATTTCAATGTGTATGTGAGCTTTCACATCAGTATATTTGTTTCTGGATGGGCATATACTTCCTGCAGAGACTACTTGAGTTAAGGCGTCAAGAAGTTTTTGCGGAGGCTTGTTGTGCTGAATGATCCCGCCCCACTGTGTGGCCTTGCGATCCTCGTGTGTATTATCTAATGACCTTGTGTCCTGAATGGGAAACAGACCCTTTGTGGGCGAGACTCTGAAGGAAAGACGGGCAATTTCAATGCATCCATCATTCAGACTTCTCTGTTCAACAGACAGCCTTGGAGGTCTGTGCTTAGTCTCCTGGACCACTCAAGACTACCAATTGTGTTACTCAGAAGCTGTGTTTGCATGCCTTTTAAAAGGAAGAAATAAAAGAAAATAGTTCAGATCTATTTTTACAATACAACAGTGCAATCTTATGAATTGTAAGAAGTCATAATTTACATAACTAACCTTTGCTTTTCATGTTGTACAACACAAAGTTGTTGTTCTAGCACCTCGGAATGCAAGCAGGAGGTAAAATAATGTTTATGCTTTTGTTTCAGCCACGCAAATCATATAAGATAGGAATTCATATGAAGTTGTGGAGTGTTTTCATCAGAAAAAGTGTGGGCTATATCTAGACATCTGTGGCCCTGGGCAAGATTAACACATTGTTGTTGTTTTTTTTATCAACATTATTCTTGCAGATCACACTTAATTCTCTTGCAGGGGATGACTGCAGCTAGGTAGTGACACATAAAGTAAACACCTGAGTTCATTATAGTAGTTGTTTTTTATGTTTTTATCTGTTATGGAAAATACATTGAATTTTCATGTAGTTAAATGTGCTGCATAAATAGCATTGAGAGTGACATAGTAACTGAGTCATTGTGCTTAGAGCATTCAGCAGTCAATCTTGGCTGATTCTTGATTGTTTTTCTAGTTATAGATAATCCAATCTTTACATTCATTAAAGAGATATTTGTCATTAAGGTGGTATGGAATTGTTCCTAAGCTGCTAAAAAAAATTCCCTCTTTGGTTTGAAATGACTTATTGTTGAGTGATGTAATACCTTCATTTGTGATCTGTTTTTTGGCAGAAGTGTAACAGCCAGGCGATCTGTCATCAAATGTTAATGGTCACAGAATTACAGGTGTTAGGTTTCAGCATTGTTGCTTTGAAATAGAAATTTGCCACAAGTGACGTTTATTATTTAAAGGCATCCAGTTTCGTCAGGAAAACTGCCCAAATTGTAATTGGCGTGCTGTTTTTGCTGCTTGTAAATTGTTAAATGAATATTACTTATTGTTACATTAATCATTTTCTTTGTATTGCTACTTTGGGGCAGTGTGTAGTAGTAGGATAGTACTCTAATAATGCCTAGCTCCTCTAGCCTGTGATTACATGTCAAGCTATCCTCAGGCAAGATACTGAACCCTGAGTCGCCCCTGATGCATCATCTGGAGTATGATTATGTGGATGTCAGGTTAAAAGCTCGTAAGCATAGAAAAAGTGTGAATAAGTGAATGAGCATTGTAGCAAGAAAGCGCTTTGAGCGTTCAAATGGATTAGAAAAAAAAGTGCTGTATAAGTAGCAGTCCATTTACCATTTCTTTAATAAGATTTCAAAAGTCAGTGGGAAATGTAGGAAATCAGCATCAGCCATTTACATTTAGCAACACATTATCCCTCCTCCCCAGGCCTCTAATCTCCTGTGAAGGGATTCTCCTATTGATGATAACTTGGACTACCTTTATTGCAACATAGGCTTTTTGCGTTGCTTCAAAAGTTCCACAGGCTCATGTATGATTAACTGACACCTAAACAGTCCCTGAGTCTAAAGTTACTTTCTAGATGAAGTACACCTGTGTTGCAGGGCTGCATGTGTGTGAACGTGCACACTTCGGTTCTTCTGCTTGTAAATAGTAATAAAGTACAGTTAACACTGTTATCAGGAAGCTAATCCCTGCTTAAACTTCCTTGTACACGTTCTGCTTTTTGTTCAGTTCCTGAATTATCCACAGTGACCCACCTGTCAAAACCCCCCTAAAACACAGCAGTTCAAGCTTTTCATACACACATGCCATTGTGCAACGTTACCTCACGTCCTTCTATGTTGAAACAATACCTGCTGGTCACCTTACTGTAAAATCCCACAGAAGGAACCCAAGCAGTCTGATTGGTTCCCTTTCCTTTCACTGTTCAGGATGAGGCTTCAAAGGTTGCACAGTTGCTTCCAGGCTCACTGACACAAGACACATTGATCTAAAATATAAATAGCAGCGTACTGTAAATAGGACATCAGAGGTGAGTACACTGGACCGTGACAGTATAATCTTTGTCACAGCGACCTGTACCGTACCTTGGAGTAGCTTTGTTTGTGACATAGAGGCATGAATCTTATCAAAAGAAACCCACATCCTGTCACTTATTTTTCCTTTAACACTAAGACTACAACTTGGCCCAATCCGGTGGGTTCCATGGGGGCGACACTTGAACACTAACATAAGCTGATCAGAGCACAACTGGAGCCGGTGAAGTGCTTTTTGTGTGACATTAGGACAAAGATCATACACACAAGTGATCTGTTGGGGCACATACCTATCAGCTTTTTGTTTAACGTTATTCCAACAGAATTTCCTGTCTTGTTAGAAAAACAAACAATTCCACTGCACTGTGTAGGCTGAAGCTTCTGCAGAGCAGTACCCTCAGCTTGTGTCGCTTGCTTGTGTGAGCAAGTTTGTGGGTGGCATGTTTGAAGATGATGACAATGATAGCTATAATGGCTGTTGTATGTATCCCTGTTTAGATGAACTTAGGGGATGATTTGAGCAGTTATCACTAAACAACTGCTTTCTTCTCCCTTAAATGTTGTTTAGAGTCATCTAGGGTCTGAGACAAAGCTGCAGGGTAATGGTAGGGTTTAGCCATGGTGAGACATGACTACACACCGTGACACTGGATGTGTGTATTCTACCTGTTTGGCCTCACATGTTTGGGTCTCTAAGTGTGCAAACTGTTGTTTGTTTGGAAGTGCGACTCATAGCTGCCACACAGAAAATGGAAAATGTTGGTAATTAATGTTTCAAGGTACTGTCGTGCCATTCATTTTGGTTTCAGGTGTCAGTTGTGAACAATGTAAAGAGCTCTCACCTTAATAAAAGAAATTGTATCCCACAGATTTTCTTTCCATTGCAGCAAAGGTTTGGTATTAAGATCATGGTAAACAAAGCTCTCGAAGTATTTTGTCAATCCTACTTTACAACTGACCTTTCTTTCAAATTCTCCTTTTGTTCATTCAAGTGTCTCACATCATTTCACCCATTGTTTCCAGTGGAGCTCTGTCCTTTTCTGTGCCTACAGCAGTGGGGGCAACAAATGACTTATTGTTTTATATAAGTCTTCAGGACTCTGCTGAAAAACTTTGTGGAAGTATGATTTCTTTTCATGCACATGTTATGATAAATGGAAGCAACATCAGGGAGGACTGCCTGTTCAGCTAATGGGCCTCGCACATAGCCAGGGTATTATTTTCAAGGGCGTGTCTGATAGCTGTCTAAAGACATCTGTATTTTAGTGTTTCTTCAAACATTGGGATGAGAATGAATACAGAGTGTGGCGTGTGTGTCCTAAGCCAACCGATGGACTTTTAGGGGTATGTGTAAGCAATGATGTGATATACCACAACTCACAAGTATAATCACAGTCATATAGTAAAATTAAAGATATGTGAGTAACCTAACTATTATAATGTTGCAATGCTTATATTGAGAAGTGCTGAAAGAACTGATGGGCTTCCACATGGTTTTCCTCAACTACTAAGGATGGTCTAAGCAAGAAGGCAAAGAAAAATTCACCCCTGCAGAGCCTTATTGGAGAAATAAAAAGCAAAAAGAAAATTATCCCGTTTGTATGATCGGAAGTAATATCTAAAAAGAACAGTTCTTCTTTAAAAAGTAAGAATGTGTTTTAAAGTTCATTGCTTTGGATCTTGCAAAAAAAAGTGCACAGAGAGACAATTTGTCATGTTCCTGTGGCTCATTGACTTGAGTGTGCCAAGCATAACACGACAAGCAGTGTCAGACGGTTACAAAGTCCCTATTGTAAATGGAATTATTTAAAACAATAACCCTGGCGCCTCTCTTCCCATAATTTTGGGTCTAAATTATTGCAAAAACAATTGTAGAAGGGCAACCGTCCACATGGTTTTGTTACTGACAGGCTCTTATTATCTGTGATTGTTTTTGATGTTATCCTGCCTTGCTTTTAAGTATGCCATCCAACCATCCATCCATCCATCCATCCATCCATCCATCCATCCATCCATCCATCCATCCATCCATCCATCCATCTATCCATCCATCCATTTTCACTTCAGGCTTGCAGAGTGGCTGTCCCAGAAAGTAACTACCAAGTACACGCACACACACACAAACAGAATTTCGAAATAGACAGCCCTCCTCTGGCAGCGTTCCTCTTTGTCCTTTCTGTTCTAAGCACCACCTACCAAATAAGCACAGGTATATGCATGTTCTTCGTACAAGCTAAAAATGAGTCAGTATTGACTTTTGGCTTTACACAGTATACAGATGCCCTCTTCTTAACCCATTCCACCCCTGAGTCTTAACTTCTTACAAGGAATATCCTCTCTGCGCTTAAATTACTCACCTCACCAGGTCTGAAGAGAACTATGAAGTTTCCCAGTGTGGCCTAGACTGTCTAAAGCCATAAAAGTCTAGGTCCATATTGATTCTAATGAGTTACATATTATTACTTATTATACCTTGTAATTTTTTAAATTAAGCTATGCCTGCTATAATACATGATTTTGCATTCAAACATTCTTTATTAAGGAAGAGAAAGGAAATAATAGCGATAAATTGTGCAGGTTATTAGTTAAAGGTTGGTTACCACACAAATCTTTATTCGGTGAGAAACAAACCAGTAAGGTTCTAATCCGGAAAAGGTGTTCATTAGTACCTTGATTCAGGACTTTATAGTAGATGACTAAAATAACCACATAGGAGATACTATATTATCGAGTAATTAGGTAGTGATTCGTTCATGATTATCTCTAAATTGAACTTCTTTATGAACTGTTTTCTAACTTTACGCACAACACTGAGAGGCACAGAACTGTAACTATTCATTCATTAGTAGTAACTCCAATAGTAGCTAGGCTTTTTATGCCACATCAAGGAGTAAAGCTTCATTCTTTTTTCCTTCAGGATTACTTCTCTGACACATGCAAATGCATATACACACAGAACAACATTAAACAGGTTTAATGAAGACACACTGGGCTCTCATTCCTACAGTCACACTGTCAGGTTTCATGAGCTGTGCTTGCCGACTTGTTCAAGCAACTGCTCCTACTTTACCACAGTTACAAAAGCGCTCCTTGTTTATAGTGATGGCATTGTGTGGGTTAAATGTTAGCATTTCGCAGCAACACAGAATGCAAGACTTTGACTGGGAACTCTATTTTCCCTTCTCCTGCCCTGTTTGTTCACTTGCTGGCGGTGAGATTGAGCTGTGCGTCCTTGTGGAAAGTTGGGTGGGGGGGGGGGGGGGGGGGGGGGGGCTCTGTTGTCCTGACGACCCTGGTGGGAAAGCTAGGTTGTTTGCTGAGAGTGAATGAATTGAGGGAGGTGAGTGAAGAGGGACTAAGCAGGATGGGAAGGGACTGCAAATGAATGAGGTAAAGTTAAAAGAAAATAAAGGACAGTATGTGAGAGGAAGGACCAAGAGTTGCAGCAGATGGAAGATCAGCCCTGAAGGGTGGTCCGGATGAAAGTCTTTTGAAAAGCAGAGCCATCAAATTATAAAACTTAAAGAGGCAATAGAGTGGAGAAAAGAAAAGAGGACAGGTGGAGGGGTGAAGAGCAATGAGAATAAGATCAAAGCATTAAGAGAAGATACAGAGAGGACGGGCTAAATGAGCTCCAAGTGGGTATTTAATACTTGAGAGTTTGCTTTGTTTAACTGAAGGAAATGCTTGAAGATGAGATGCCATCGTGTTTTCAATGAGCCTGTAATAACTGTAATGTAGAGAAGGGAGGATGCTTACATGTGTGTGTGTGTGTGTGTGTTGTGTACGTGTGTGCCTGTGTGGTGCTGTTGGACAGTTTTGGCAGGAAATGCCAGAGTGATCCCAGTGGACCGTGATTTTAGAAGATTTTTTGCTCTCCTCTCTTCTCCTCTCCAGATAAACTATATACCTTCCAGAGTCATAACGATTTACCCCATATAGACTCGCAACAACTCACAGTATTACTTTCATCAAAACTCTTCCCTCCATTAACCACATACTCCAACTGCCCCCTTGGAAACCTCCAATACACTTTGACTGCTTCCCATTGTGCGCCATTGTTGAAGGCGCCCTTCTTAACCTACCCATTTACACTTTTGTGTATCCCCTAGTGCTTTTCATCGTTTTCCCCAGTGTGAACCCATCTCTGAGTGTCTCTTCTCCAACCAGAATATAACTCTCCACCGTGTGGCCCCGTCCCTCTTTAAGCTCCCACCGTCACGACACTGAATTTCTTGTATCCATCTTCTATTGTTTTTAGCTTAAGTGCTGCTGTGTTGTTGAGTAAAAATAAAAGTATAGAGGGGGTTATATTAAGTTTTATTCAAACGGTAATATAACTTAAAATAGTTTTTGTTTGTTTCCGCTCGAGACAGTTTCCTCCCTGCTGAATCAATGCATGCTGTTTGGCTTTGGGAAAAGCTACCGTGTTTTGCGGGTTGCGTTCTTTGCTAGTGCGACGTGCACTAGCAAAGACGTGATGGTAGTAAATTTTGTTCTCATATTCTACTGGAACAGTTGCCTGCACAACTAAGCTACCTTTTCTTTAAAGCTTGGGTTGTATTACACATTACAGTTAATTGCAATGTGTGCAGCCTCTGCTTGCAACATAACTGGTTAATGCTATCTGTAGATTAACTGAAGGCTGTAACGTGAAACCAGGTGTTGATCGCTTGATCTTATAGTGCGCGCTGCTGGCCGCCTGTGTCATTTTGTAGTCTTAGCGTTAATCTTGTGTTTTGTCTGCATTTGTTGCAAGATTGCTGTCTCAGGACCTTGATTGACACTTACTACACGGCAGCATAATATTTGTCTATCTTGGTCTCTTTGTCTGTCCCCCCGATATTTTCCATTTACGACAGGGAGGGCTGCTTTTTCTTTTTTTCTCACTGGTCCTTGGCAGTGATTTAATTACTTATTTGTTTAGTTTGTCGTTTTCTAAACTTCTCTGGCTCCGTGTTTTGCTGAGAGCAGATTTTTTAAACCCCCTCCCCTCCTCCTTGCAGCATTCCATTCAGTCTCTCCCTCACCCCCTCTGCCTGATATTGTATGCAATCTGTTGTTTGTTCGCCAAAGATTTTACATTATATTTAGCTACACTTGCAGTCCTTTCTTATAATTTTGCCATCCGTCGCCTCTGTCATTTCTCTTGGATTTACCATATTCTCTAGGCCAAATAGCTTTTGTGGTCTGTAATAGTCTCCAGGGGAGTCTGATATTTTCTCCACCCTGTCAAGTATTATACAGATCAGTCAGCGTTGCTCACAGGGTGGATCTGAGAAACTCTTATGGGTCATACAGGCGAGTGTTTACGCTTCAAAATTGCACAGCTGTCCTTGAAAGGGGAGGAAACACGAGGCATCTTTAGTGTGAGCATTACCCTACCAGAAATGCAAAACAATGTAAGTGATATTTGCTTATGGTGGAAAAACTACAGGCTTCTTTGTGCTGCCTAAGCAGTGCCTGCATGAAGAAATCACAATATTTAAGAAAAGAAGATGCAAGCATGAAAATGTGACCTTGTCCTCTATGTAGCCAAACTGATAAGGTTTTTTAAGTATTTCAACCAGTCTAAGTGAACAGTGGTCTTTGCAGCAATTAGCTCTGGAGTCGTGCAGGTTTATTGGTAGCTTTCAGTGAGACCTTTAAAATATTTTCAACAAGCAGAAAATGAAAAAAAAAAACATTGGAAGTTAATGATCATCAAACATTTAGTGACTCTTTGTCTCATTTTAATTTGGGGCGCTGCGTATCCCAGAAGAGAGCAATCATTACAGGATAAAGATTTGTAATCACTGAGAAAGAAAACTTTGCATTGATTTTATTATTAACCCATTCCATGCTAATAAAATGCACCACATGACACAACAAAACCACTGGATGTGCTCATTGCAGAGGTCAAGATTTTCCATTTATTTTTCATGTTTGCTCTTGACCTCATGCTTTGAAGAAATGCTTCCTGTGGGACAGTTGTTTAATTTCATAAATTCAGCATTAATGATGGTTTATGATACGGTATATTTCACAGCTTCACATTAAACAGAATTGGTAGAGCAAAAGGCAACATTTGCTTCTATTTACTGTCAATATGGTAGGATTATTGCAGGCAGCTGAATTCATCTTTTGTTTGCAGTTTATCACTAATTAGTTCATTATCATTAATTTTGTGCATTGTTTCAGTAGCTTGTATAGTTTTCATTGTTTAACTGGAAAATGCCAGTGAAAAAGGGTTTTATGCTAAAACATTAAAGACTTTTTGCTTCACAGGACATCCTAGAAAGGTATTTTTTTTTCACTGTATGTGAAGTATTGTCTGACTGTATATCCACTATGGCATCTGGTCTGCTTGACTAGGATAAAAACATGCTGCTGATTGGGACTTGGGCATGGTTTTATTATTAGGTCAAAAGTCTTGGCAAGACATCACCATCACGTCATAGCTGGGCCTCTTCAGAGCCAGCTTTACGTCTGACACAGTAGTATACTGGTAATAGACCAGACATTATATGCTGGTCTAAAGTCTGACAACATATGTTTTATGATGACAGTATGGTTTCAGTTACTCTCACACATAGCTATACACTTCTCTTTGTATTTGGCAGTACTTCAGTCTGATCTCATTTGGAAAGGTATAGTTAAGTATTAACTTCATCAGAAATGACAGCAGCAGGATATTACACCCTACTTAATAAACCACAGAACTGCTAGAGGGTACCTGGCTTGTTGAAATAAGATTTCACCCCCATCATTGCAAAAACCTTTTTTTGTGGTTATTTTCAGCTTTTTTGCCTCTTGGCTTCATCAACGTATCAACATTATGTTGCAATGAACAATAGATGGCTGTGCAAAAATCATGTGCCACACTTGATTTCTTTGTATGTCTCTTCCAAGGAACCAGACTTCCTTGTAATTTTTAAAGTGGCCCTGAGCAACAGTTCTCCAGGTTTTCTGAAGGTCCTTCAGAGTTTTTCTTTGGAAATTTGGCTGCTTTTCCACTCATTTTCAGCGAAGCATTGTACCTGACAGTTTTCGCAAGAGTGTTTTGTTTGTTAAATCACTGACCTGCGGGGAAAAAGAGGCAGTGGTTTGTCTTTTCTCTTAGTTGAAGCTATGAAAATGCCAAAGATAACACAGTTTGACAAACATAAAATAATAATTTTGTACCACTAAGGTGATTTCCAAAGAGCTATTAGCTGAAAACCTGGCATATTCTGGTATGTGTATGATCTCATTCAAAAAATTAGGAAACTGACAAATGAAGGACCAAAAAAGGAGATGAACAGTATCTGAAAATCATATCCTTAAAAAACATGAAAAAAAAATCTGTAAATACCTGATACAGCAACTGAGAAATACATCTAGTGTTTCAGTTGATCCATATACTGTTCACTGAAGCCTCATCAGAAATGTTCTTTGTCAAAGGCTGGTTGAGGCGTGCCAAATTACACAAGAAAAGATGGAAAATTAGTAGCAGCAGATCTTATAGAGTGATGAAATTTGAAGTTTGCAGTTTAAAAGCTGTCACTGTTTAACAGGTTCAACAGTGAGTGTCTGCAGCCATCTTTAAAACACACACAGTGACACAGTGGAAGCTCTGTCGTAGTTTCGGGCTTCATTTCAGTCGTTAGCGTTGGGCATCTTGTTACAATTGATTAAATTATGAATGTAGAAAAGTACCATCAGATTTGGATCCACCATAAAATATCATCTGGAAAACATCAGGCTGGCAACAGCTTCAGTTTTCAGAATGACAACGAAGCAGTTAAACCATACCTGGTGAAAAAAACCCAGAATAGCTCACAACAACAATATTAGACATGAACTGGCCTCTCCGGAGCCCGGACCACAACACTGTTGAAGCAGTGCTGGATCAGTTTGACAGAGAAGAGTACAAAAAGCAGCCAACATCCAAAGAAGAGCTTTGAATGTCCTTCGAGAAGCCTGGAGGTCTATTCCTGAAGACTACTTAAAGCTCATTAGACTTGTACAAATGTTTTTGATTGATAAACTATGTTGTATGTTTGAACATGTCAATAAATTGCTCCTATTTCCTTTTTTTTTAAGCAAACTATAAAAAGAAGTGTGACTCAAGACTTCTACAAAGTACTGCACATTCAAATATCTGTATTAAATTTGTCTTATCATGATCATTACTCCAGTTTAATTGTAACTTTTTTTACAGAGTAGGTAAGGAGGGCAGGACGTTAGGCACGGGAACAGCAAAGAGAATCCGGTCAACATTCAAAATAAAAGACCTCATCCAGACTACACGCTTTTATCTGAAATGCTCATTTAAACTGTATGAGGGACAAAATAGCATTGGAGACATCAGATTACACAGACACAAAGCAGGTGTATTTTAGGGGGTTAGTCTTTAGTGACATGTTTCAGTCCTCTACTGTTAAACAGCTCCAATTAAAGGACCTTGCTGCTTGCTTTGAAAGGATTACAGTAATTCTCTGTAGGCTGCCCGAATCCATAAATATGAGGACCAAGACTTTTCCCGTCTCATTTCCTTTGCAACATTCATTTGTATCTTACCTCTTTTTCAAAATGCACTAAATTTTCATCTCGTTCGCCTTCATTCTTTCTGATACTTTTTTTCTGAATGAATCTGGGTCATCTGGAGATTTAAGTGCTTAGAAGAGTTCATATAAAACCATGACTCAGCAACATTGTTTTATGCATGTTATTAATAAGGGACTGCTGCGAAACTAGGTACTCTAGACTGTGCGTAAAGTAGTGGAGCTTCTGATGAAGCTGTTTTCATTGACATATGCACACACTTGTACAACTTAATTGAAAGTATGTGTGCTCTCTGTGCCTCTTTGGCTTAGCATGCAACATTTTTTACTCAGGATACATCACTTAGGTCACACCATACCAGTCTGTAGGACTCTTACAAGCCAGACAAATACTTGGCTTTATTCCGTTACTTCCTCTCTCTTAGTCAGATTTCCTGAAACCCTTCCCATAAACCTCCATGTGTCTCTGCAGTGCAGACGGAAGAATGTGTGCACCACTGGGGTCGCTGTGTGGTCACTATATGAGTATCACGTCTGACTAGACTTATTATGCCCATGTTTGGAGAGAGGAAATGAGCGCCGTGTGCTGCAGGGACGTCTCCAAGCTCCCCAGTCTAGTGCAAACGTAGTGGTAGACTGGGAGACAAGGTAAAAATAGAACTGGAAGGCCAGGTCATCTTTGAACCAAAAGTAAGGAATTGTGAAGCTGAGAGGAGCAGAAGAAGTATATGTCATGTGAAATAAAAAGACATTATCCATAAAGTAGCCATTTAAATCTTAGGTACAGTAGACAGGCAAATACAAGACTTGACTTAAGTAGTTATAAATTTGTCGATAAGCTTTACCTGGGAGTTGCTGGTGTATCCATACATTGGGGAGAGAAAGGGGCACAAAGTAATGGTTGATGGAGAGCTTAATCCTTGTGAATCCTCCCAGCATTTCATCTGTTTATTTATATCTTATTCTTCATACCCAGTTTATCAGCAGTGTGCAAAATAAAATAAAAAACCCTCTCATATCTCAGCGACTGGCAAAGATGGAAGGAATAAATGACCTATGAGCTCACAAGAACCTGCTGTCAGAGAGACACAGAGGGAGAAAAATGAAGATGAGATATTGCTTCAGTTTGTGAACGAGGTGTGTTTTACTACAAGATTTAAAATAGGAGGAATAAAGCAGAGTTGCTAGAGGTGAAGGTCAGAATAATGAATTTAAAGTGGTAAAGATTGTTACACATCAACTGAATATATAGAGTGAGGACGGATGGCAAAGTTAATAAAAAATGTGAAAAATGATCGGTGATTCTGGGCCCCATAAATATATTCTCATAGATTTACTTCTTTACTTCTTTATTTTATAATAAAGGACTAGCACAATAATATGCATTCCCTTAAAAAATAAAATAAAAAAATAAATAGAAGAAAAAACCATCAAAGAATATCTCTTCAGAATCTACAGCACAGGAGAAACGTGTATGCTGTGTTCAAGTGTTTCCTGTGTAATGCAGCACTCTGCTGTTGCAGAGTTTAGCCTGGTGAGGGGAGAGCATGGATACGCAATCATCTGCTTCTGTGATGTTGATCTTGAAATGGTAGAGCTTAGCATGTTTGGAGGTATTACAGGGGCGCTGGCAGGCCAAGACAAACCTTCTCTATTGTTACTGGCTCAGGCTTACAGTACATTGTGTGCATGTGCCTGTGTTTCCAGACTGCCATTTCTTTAAATACAGATGTTTATTTGTTGAGTTACTGGCTGTGGCTACGATGCTGAGATTTCATTTCCCACTGTTAATTACTTTAAAGAGTTGATGTTTCAGATTATGACATCATTGCTCTAGGCTTTTCTTTTCTTGTTCTCACTCTCTCCCACTTTGCGCCCCATTGCCCTTCATGATGGCCCCTTTCCCGCCCTTTCTTCTCTTCTCTTCTCTTCTCTTCTCTTCTCTTCTCTTCTCTTCTCTTCTCTTCTCTTCTCTTCTCTTCTCTTCTCTTCTCTTCTCTTCTCTTCTCTTCCTCTGAGGTCATAGCTGGCTTGGTTTGGAAGTGGGCTGGAGTACAGACATAAGAGCGTCTGTTTTTCTCATCAGTCAGTCAGTCAGTGCGTGTGTGCCGAGTTGGTGAGGGGGTAGGGGTGTGCTTTATTAATTAGGGGAACAACTTTACTGCTTTTGAAACTTCTATTACTACATTAAAATACCCAATCAAGTGATGCAGACAAAAATGGGCATATAGAGGGAATCTTAATTTCATATGATGTAATATTGCACAGCTTGGCTCAGGTATGAAGCAAGACTCCAAAGCGACTTTGGTCTTATTGTCGAGGACAACTTTCCAGGATAGACAGGATAAAAGACTTCAGCTTGTGTTTGGGAAAAAACATGCTCACTACATAAAACTACTGATATGTCCATGCAGTCATTTAGTGGTTTAATGTGTAAGATTTCGACATGACAGCTATATGTAGGCCTCACCGAGGTTTTCCTTTGATGCTAAATCATTTGTTTTGAGTCAGTAGAACATTTGCTGTCTCCTTGCTCAAAGAAGACCCTATGTGATCAGTTTCTAACTGTAATTTGTGCCTTTCTCAAAAACTGTATCAATAGATGGATAGATACAAAAGATGGTCTTTACTTATTGTGTTTGATTTTGTAATACTGCTTCACTAAATTGAGATTAGGTAAAGATTTGGGGAGAAAGCTGCTGAAAAATAGGATCTTTGCAAAGTCCATCTTAGTGAAAGCTGTGGCAGAACAAAGAGTGTCCCTCAGCTCAGCGTACCTCGTGAGCAAGCTTGTTCTCTGTGGGTGGAAAATTTGCACATGCAATTAAGACTCCTTCACAGTCACATTGACTTTTGACCTTGACAGCTTGGGAATGGCAACCTTGGAATGTTAGAAGACCACGGATGTGGTTTGGTGACTTGTTAAAACTAATAAAAGAGAGCAGCATTGTTGTTGCTGCAGTTTTTGTGGCTAATCTAATCCCGAAACACGTAAGTAAGTGCTTGAGGTGATGCAGAGCTCGTGCCGGGGAGCTGGGGGAGAATGTTCCCATAAGTTGCATTATATTCTTATGCAATCTGATTTCAAATACTTGCAGGGTGATATCATAGATATTAAACAAACATTTGCCAACATTACAAAAACAATAAAAAAAAACCCAAAAATGAAAGCGCAGCAGCAACATGTCTCCTCACATGCTCGGCCAGCTTGCAACTTGCTCAGTAGGTTGCACAGTATGGTTATTGTGTCCTCAGCGCACACACATACTGACTGACTTTTGACTGAAGCTTTTTGTTCTTCTGGGAGAAAGAACAAAGGCAGACTTGTTGTATCAGGAAAAATAACAGTGAATGAGAAATGCTAACTGAGTTATTTGGCACCATTGTCAACCCATATACCAAACAGCTGTTTTGTACTCTTTTGTACAGTCAACCGGAACATTTTAAACCGATACTGATGCTTTTAGAATCGAATAGAATAATCCTTTAATTGTCCCACAGGGGGAAATTTGGTTGTAACAGCAGCCAGAAAGACACATATACAAACAAACAGGACACAGGACACAGGACACAGAACAGAAACACACACACACACACACAGGCCATTCACCTTTGGTCCTTTGTAATCGTTGCTTGTGCCCTTTTGCAATCCAGCTCCAGATGTTATTCTCTGAACTCCAGGAGTCCTACAGTGAAACCTTTACACAGGCCCACAGTCAGACACATACTTGTGCACACAGACGGGCACATGCGGCCCTTTAAAGATTTGACAGTTTCTCTCTCTGCAGGCCGCCTTGTTAAGCAACAGACTCTAACGTACACATTTACACAGATGTGCTTCAAACATGCAAAAGCATCGAGATTATTTAGGAAACACATCTTCTCAAATAGCATAATGGTGTCATTTGGGGTTCAGATCCAGTACAGACAAAATGAACTTGCCTTAAGGTTTATTTCTTTGTTTTGGTTCTTATGAAGTCACACATTTCCCTCTTGCAGCAAACCACATATAAGCCCTTTTATTGTGTGTATCAATCTTAAATCAGTCACCAAGCTCTTAATTGAGCCGTTGTTTTTCAGTGGTCTCATGAAAACACATCATCAGTTTGTCGAGTTGCCACAGCAACAGTCTTCTCACTGAAGGGTGCGGTGGGGCAGGTTTTCACCTGCAAAACACTTAACAAAAAATAAAAGCCCCATCGGTGTGCACACTGTTTATTTCACAATCAGGAGTTGCCCATCGATGAGGAAAATGCTGTGAATGCAGCTTATTGTGTTACAATGTGCCGTGCTGTTTTATCTCTGTGCTGTAAGGGTCTTTGGTGAACAAGAGCAGGAAGGGAGACAGAACAAAGTGAGCGAGCACGTGTGTCACAGTTGAAAAGAATTTATTTTTGTCGGTGTAATAGTGCTTCTGCACAGCAAGGAAGCTTGTTGTTTTTCAGACAAAGCACTGGTATGCGCAGGAAAACATTTGGCTTTGGGCTTGCATACACAGAAATCATGCTATTGTTTGCATCTTGACCTGTGTGTGTTTGTATGTTCACAGGGCATTATTTGCATATGATGGAGTCACAAACAACCTCAAACTGGCTGACTCAGGAGGTAAAGTGGACTCTTATTTTTATCATTTACCTTCATAAGACCACAAAAAAGCTTGTTTGCTCCTCTGCTTGGGCTTGAAAGAAGTTGATATATAAAAAGAAAGTGCAGCGTATTTGCACATCAATATCCCTTTGTTCCCTCACCCTGCATCTGTCTCTTTCCTAACAGCGGGTGGTGTGGCAGAGCTGGCAGCTAAGTTTCACATCTCAAAGCCTCAATATGGACTGTGCAAAGTCGGAAGTGTAGAGACAGGAGCCCCCCGGATCGTGCTGATCAGCTGGGTGAGTAGCAGACGGGCTCATGGGGCTTAACTTGTGTAAGCATTCCCCTATCATAACACGAATTACTCAAACACACATGCATTCTTTGCCATGAAAACAGCAGGTACGCTTCAAACACAAGGACTCACAGACTTAAATTAATTTGGAGGCAGCTGGGTCATTTTGCAGCTCTGAGATAAGGGGTTTCACATGTTGTTGTGGTCAGATACAGAAGCGTACGCCCTTATTAACTTATAAAGTATTCTGGAGAGACCCGAAATATTCCTGGCTTATTTTCATTCAGCACTCTTGTTTTCAGAGGCTTACATGAAATTTGGAAGAAAAGCTTTGAAAATGTCTCAGTGCAGTGGAAAAATGAGTGAATTACAAGGCGAGCAGAGGACCTAAGTGTCAAAGACGCAACCTGTAACCATAATATTTTCACCACCGTTGTATCTGGTGCTTGAAGTGGTATGGTAGTATATAGCTCTTCCCTAAAGAAACGCTGCCTTTGTTCTGCTCCAAACATGTCCACTGTTACTGTCTTTGATTTGTCTTTCCAGCTGTCAGGAGCACTTCATTCCAAAAGGCCTACTCTTTGATTTTATGTTCATCTACAAACTTTAGTTTATTCTGGTACACTTCCCATGCGGATCAAATTTGTGCACTGTAAACACATGCAGCTCAGGCTACCTGGAGATCCTGGGTTCAAATTTTGGGTCTTTTTAGAGACCGTTGTTTTAAATTTAGACTGACTTTGCTTAGATTTCTAGTTCTACACAAATAGTCACTAAATACACAAATATACACAATTGTTGATAGTTTTCCTCACAATGGAATAATTCAATTCAAATAATTTGGAGAAATCCTGTTCTTTCAGACACGCACTTATTGACAAGTTGGTTTTTTTAAATCCCTTTGAGAACTTATTGGCATGACGACACTAAACACTTCTCAAAATGATCAGTCTTCAGATGCCTCATGACATCGTTTGAATCCTGTTGTTTCCCAGCCTGTTTCCTTCATGTCCTTTTTTAGTCTTCTAAGAGAGATCTGTGATATCAGTCTAAGTGTCTACATCCTGTTTGTATGCAGGTTGGCCAAAATGTCGATGACTACAGGAGAACAGAATGTGCCACCCACATTCCAGCCCTCAAGAACTTCTTTAAGGTGCAGTGCATAAGAATGTGAACTTGACAATGGCCTTCGGGTTTGCTAAAGTAAATCCAGTCATTTGTGTTTTTGTTTGGCTTCATTTAAGAGGAAATAATTCCATCTGTGCAAGGACCGTTTAGACCCGGAGGTAGTGCTGTGCAAAAAACACTTGCAGTTTCTGTTACTCTTTCTGTTCATTTAGATTCTGTTTAATTTCCTGTGAAATTCCAAAATAATAGTGAAAAATGTGTTTTATACTTTCCTATAATCTTTGTCCCTGAATTCTAGACCGTTTACCCTCAAACTCTATATTTACACTTTGTAGTTTGCTTAGTATTGTTTTGAGAGTTTCCTGTCCTCAGACCCCTTCCTGCCCTACTGGTTTGTTGGTTCAGGGTGAGATTGCTAAGTTTTGTTTAAAATTCTGTTGTTGGTGGTACAACCCACAAGTCCCATGCCAAAGTCAAGTAGTGGTAAGATAGACAGGAAGCAGATGGACCAGAGAAAAGAGAACTGTGTAATTTCTATGATTCAGCTGCATGTGCATATTTTTAGGATTCAGGTGTGTTTACAGCATATGACAAAAACTGTCCATCACTGCTGACGATTCCCCTGTCTGTGCCCCTCAAACAGTATTTATTTTGTGTGTCAGTGAGTAGAAAGGATTGAACCGACCCCTAGGTTTACCACTTTCCATACAAAGGCATCACCCAGTCGACTGTAGGAGCATCTGTGGAATGTTTGTTGTTTTTTTTGTCTCTTTTTTTAAAACAATGAATGTGGGCTCTGGGATTTTATAAGAAACCAGTTGAAAGCCCACTATCCCCTCTCTGAGTCTTGTGTGAGGCTTCTTTGATCAGAATTTCTTGTGGGATTTCATAATCATAGAAACATGATTTCATGGTGGACGTTAAGGGGAATGAAGAAAATCACTTCTCCTTAGGTGAGCTGTGGGACAAAAGAGGCTTCTAAACTTAGCCAACACACACAAACATGCTCATTAATAAGCAGGACTGTTTAAGTACCCGGTGGTCACTACTGCTAATGTAAAATGCAAAAAGGAAGAGAAACAATTTATTCTAATTTGACCTTATACAATAGACGCATGGATGTCATTTGTAGAAGTACGCGGTGATCATACATGACTATGCAAAACTGTCTTTTGTTCATGCAAACGTCTTTAATCAGTTTTCCCACAAATACTAAAATGCTCACTTATGGCATAATTTACAGTACAGGTGATGATCTCACTAGTATCAAGACAGCTTACGAAAAAACGTCAAACACACTGGTGTGTTTCCGGCTTGTGTTGTATTGGAGTTGGTGTGTAGTGAACCTTAAAAATTATCTGTCAAAGTATTTATATTCAGACTTAAGCTGTCTTTATTTGTAGAATTGCATAGCCAATGTACAATACAGTCGATGATTTAATATTATTAACAGCTCATATGTTTGTGGAGACAAATCGTTTAAGGATCACAAATGACCCCAGTATCTATCACAGGCGCTGTTCTGTTCCATGTCCAATAAAACTGATTCGATGCGTAATTATGATTATGCAATATACTGGAGACTCAAAGGCTACCTGATATTGGTCTTTGAGAATTGTTTTATTTTAACAAATCAGTAGCTGAAATATTGATACACAAAAAGTCACTCCCTCACCTGCTAAATGCCTACATTAACCAGATGCTATAATCTAAACAGCTCTCTTATTTCTGAGCCGTACTTGACCTTGCAGTGACGTGAAAAACAAAACCATGGAAATGATCTATAAATATATACAGATTGGATGGGTGATAACATCTGGGGATGCAATAGCTTGTTCTTTTTTAAAATCATGGCTGTTTTTACCCTAAGTAAGCCATAAGTTTTTTACTTATCTTTCTTTTTTTTCTCTTTTCCCTCCACTTTGTTTCTGTTTTTTCTGGCTCGCTATGCTGCATGTCCCAGCTGGCAGTGAGGGGGTTTTGTCGAGGCGAGTCTGGTTTGGGTGTGTTATAAACTGAAGTTAATGTGGCATTAAGTTATGAAAACTAAATTATGAATAGGGTGCAGGTGTTTCCATTGTTAATTTCTACCAAAAAACAAATAACTGAATTAAGTTTTGACAGAAGAGCATTGTGTTTGTGTGTGTGTGTGTGTGTGTGTGTGTGTGTGTGTGTGTGTGTATGTGTGTGTATGTGTGAGTCCAAGTGCATAAGATTAGAAACAGTAGTGTCAAATTCTAAACAAAGAAGTTAGTTAGACTCAAGACATTTTGAATTAAGACACAAATTGGAGCATTGTAGAGAGCAGAGAACCTGGATGCTCTGATGCATACTCAACTGAGTGGGGACATCTCACAAAGGCACATCTTTTCCAATCCTGATATTTATAAAATGTGCATTTGGTTCATCAAACATACAATAAGTATCTGCTGGTTAAATGATAATGTATCAGTCCTGTTTCTGGGTCTCCTTTCTACTGTGGGTCTACTGTTACAAATGACACTGTCACCTTTTTAACACGTTGTAATGTTTTTGTTATATTTAATAGAAACAAGCCCCCCAAAAGTCATTAGGGATCATGGTCAGCCAGCCGACTATACATATCTTTAAGTTTTTAAAAACTGCAGTCCATGGGCTCGAATATCAAATATTTGAATCTCTCTGGCTGAATAAAAGTTCAGTGTTGACATTTTAGGAATTAGTCAAAACCAGGCACCAATGTGTTATGACTAACCTTGTGTTGTGAATGGGCCCATTTTTAACTCTTTTTTTCAGGATCTTCTTCCTCCTGTATGCTAGCTACCAGGCAATTTATGATATGTCAGCTAGCCCATCTTCACTGACCCTCCAACCACCATTGCTATTTAGTCTACTTTCAAAGGTACACCAGAGCACTGTGTTTTAGTTTTTTAGAAGTACTTCAGTCAAAACATGGTATCTGATCTTTAGGTGAAAACTGGATTCCTAACTTCCCGGCAACTTCTAACTCTGCTAAACTTTGTGAACCTCTTGATATCTGAACGTTAAACCTTATTGTAACAGCTGGGGAAGCTGAAAGAGTTTGTCCTGTTTTTCTTTCTTTCAGTGGTCCTGAGTTCGATTTTTAGACTTTAGATCTCGGGATGGCTAGTGATGTCATACTTAACAAGTAGATACATTTATTCGGTCACATTATGCCTTTGTTATTTAAGGCCAAATGTTTTTTTTAAGGTGGAACAGGAGATTAGGTCTCAAAAAAACATTAGGCTTGTAAATAAGGAATAATTGAAGATGTTTGGGTCAAGGTATCTTGAAGCACTTCAAATCACACATGTTGTCTGTCATAATAACTGACAACCCAAATATTATAGCAATCTTGTCAATTCACAGTTTTATTGGTGTTATTCTTCGTGAACAACTTGCATTTTTTTAAGAAGAATAAATGTTTGCAATACTAATAATTCGGCCACAAGCGCTGGCCAACACTAACTTCTATTATAAGTAACCCATCAGTCAAGTGGGACAAACTTTAACTGGGGAAACTTGAGTTGCCCCGAATCCACCTACTGCCTATTACTCTGAGCAACTCCTTAGTTGGAAAGAGACTATGAAGCACTCTGGTTCCAGAGCAGAGAGACAGTTTGTGTGGAGTTTGAGCCCAATTACAGCTAAAAAGTCTCTCAACCTGTCACATCACCTTGGGCTACTTTCCCTCCCTGGCAGGTTATATCGTTATACCTATAGTAAGTTTTCAATGCCAAGGTCATCAGTGTCACAAGTCCCAAAAAGACTGTTTCAACATCCCACTTTATGAAATTTTCCCATGGAAATAACTAGGCCAAGACACGTTATTCTGAATAGAGAGGTTGACTATTAAGGCAGTACTTTGAGCTCATATAGAACGTTTTGGAGTTTTTGAAGCTTTGCATTTATATTGTTTTGCTAGAGTATGTTATTATCTGAATCTGGGTACAAATTTAAAGCTTTCTGATAACCAATGAAGGTCATTGCATTGTTAGCAAGTCAAATGCCATGTGGTTGAAACACTGTGGGATGGATGTTAGATTGGAACATAACACAGTATGGTATGGGCTTCAAGAGCTTACAGTTACAAAGATTAAAAAGGAAGGTTTTGTCCTAACATATGACCATTATGAAATCCGAATGATGTAAAATGACATGAACATGCTCACATATGAGTTATAGAAATGGTCTGAATAGAATTAGAGGTGATTTCTATACATTTTAATAAGATACAGATAGTTTCATTTTTCCTAAAACTGTTATTTCAGTTTAATTGAATTCAATCTTATTTAAATAGCACCAGATGTCACCTGAAGATCCTGCAATAATAGAGAGACAACCAAAACAATCACAGGGCATCCTGTTAGCAAGCACTTGGCGACACTGGGAAGGAAAAACCTTTGCATTTTCCCAGTGCATTTTTAACACTTTTAAGTCTCTTAAAATTACAAGCATGGTAATACCTATTTTGCTTTATATTATTCAGCACTACAAGGGCATTTGCTTTGAGTGTGAGTTGTTTTGATGAACACTTTCATCCTGTACTTGATTAAATGCAGACTGTCTGTAATGTTTTGCACTTGCACATTCATAAGAGAATACTGGGCTGTGCTACTGAGAAGTGTTCCCGTAGACCTTGATTTGTTTCCATGATTTTCCCAGTGTGGCTGGCAGCACTGTGGACTACTTCTCTGGTCTCTGTGCCAACTCTGTGTGTAGTTGGCAGTGGCAGCCAGAGTGATATGGATTATGGACTGTACTGACATGTATTACAGGGCGCACTGAATTCTCTGCTCAGTGTCAGTGTCAGTGTTGTCACTTGGATAAATCTGTGGTTTCCTGTTGGAGGCTGACAGACCAGGCCCTCCATCAACAAGCCTAGATTTACTCTCCATGGAAATTATACCGAGGTCCTGGCCACATACAAATGCTTGTATGCACACACAGACATGAGTTAAGTCCATGTTTAACAAAGTAAAATATAGTTCTTTGTTTTGTTTTTTGTCCATTCTCCAGTAAACATGAAATGCAGGCACAGTTTTTTTCTTTCTCTTGAAACTAAAGGCTTTAATAATTCATTTTGCTGTTTTGAACTTATTGTGAAGACAATGTGCAACACAGAGTGATACAGTGTATGTCTTGTAAGTTTTGCTGTCAATATACATCCATCCATCCATCCATCGTCATCCGCTTTGTCCGGGGTTGGGTCGCGGGGGCAGCAGCCTAAGCAAAGAGGCCCAGACCTCCCTCTCCCCAGCCACCTCCTCCAGCTTGTCCGGGGGAATACCAAGGCGTTCCCAGGCCAGCCGAGAGATATAATCTCTCCAGCGTGTCCTGGGTCTGCCCCGGGGCCTCCTCCCGGTGGGACATGCCTGGAACACCTCACCCAGGAGGCGCCCAGGGGGCATCCTTGTCAGATGCCCGAACCACCTCAGCTGGCTCCTTTCGATGTGGAGCAGCAGCTGCTCTACTCTGAGCCCCTCCCGGATGGCCGAACTTCTCACCCTATCTCTAAGGGAGAGGCCAGCCACCCTTCGGAGGAAGCTCATTTCTGCCGCTTGTATCCGCGATCTCGTTCTTTCGGTCACTACCCACAGCTCGTGGCCATAGGTGAGGGTAGGGACGTAGATCGACCGGTAAATTGAGAGCTTCGCTTTTACACTCAGCTCCCTCTTCACCACGACGGACCGGTGCAACGTCCGCATTACTGCAGCTGCAGCCCCAATCCGTCTGTCGATCTCCGGCTCCCTTCTCCCATCACTCGCGAACAAGACCCCGAGATACTTGAACTCCTCCACTTGGGGCAGGAACTCATCCCCGACCCGGAGTGGGCACTCCACCCTTTTCCGGCTGAGAACCATGGCCTCAGATTTGGAGGTGCTGATCCTCATTCCCGCTGCTTCACACTCGGCTGCGAACCGTTCCAGTGCGAGCTGGAGGCCTTCACCCGATGAAGCCAACAGAACCACATCATCTGCAAAAATCAGAGATGAGATTCTGAGGCCACCAAAGCGAAAGCCCTCCGCCACTTGGCTGCACCTAGAAATCCTGTCCATAAAAATTATGAACAGAACCGGAGACAAAGGGCAGCCCTGGCGAAGCCCATCACCCACCGGGAACGAGTCCGACTTATTGCCGGCAATGCGAACCAAGCTCTTGCAACGGTTGTATAGGGATCGAATGGCCCGTAGCAATGGGCCAGACACCCCATATTCCCGCAACACCTCCCACAGGACACCCCGAGGGACACGGTCGAATGCCTTCTCCAAGTCCACAAAACACATGTAGACTGGTTGGGCAAACTCCCATGCACCCTCAAGTATCCTGGAGAGGATAAAGAGCTGGTCCAGTGTTCCGCGACCAGGACGAAAACCGTATTGTTCCTCCTGTATCCGAGGTTCGACTAACGGACGAACTCTCCTTTCCAGCACCCTGGCATAGACTTTCCCAGGGAGGCTGAGGAGTGTGATCCCCCTATAGTTGGAACACACCCTCCGGTCCCCTTTCTTAAAGATGGGGACCACCACCCCGGTCTGCCAGTCCACAGGTACTGCCCCTGATCTCCACGCAACATTGCAGAGGCGTGTCAACCAGGACAGCCCTACAACGTCCAGAGCCTTCAGGAACTCGGGGCGGACCTCATCAACACCAGGGGCTCTGCCACCAAGGAGTTGTTTAACTGCCTCAGTGACCTCGCCCCCGGAAATTGGCGGGTCATTCCCCTCATCCCCAGACTCTGCTTCCTCCTCGGAAGACGTGTCAGTGGGATTAAGGAGGTCCTTGAAGTATTCCTTCCACCGCCTGACAATTTTCTCAGTCGACGTCAGCAGCGCTCCGCCAGCACTATACACAGTGCAGGTAGAGCACCGCTTTCCCCTCCTGAGACGTCTGACGGTTTGCCAGAATCTCTTCGAGGCAGTCCGAAAGTCTTTTTCCATGGCCTCTCCGAACTCCTCCCACACCCGAGTTTTTGCTTCAGCCACTGCCCGAGCCGCATTCCGCTTGGCCTGTCGATACCTGTCGGCTGCCTCCGGAGTCCCACAGGCTAACCAAGCCCGATAGGACTCCTTCTTCAGCCTGGTGGCTCCCTTCACCTCTGGTGTCCACCATTTGGTTTGGGGATTACCACCACGGCAGGCACCCACCACCTTGCGGCCGCAGCTCAATGCAGCAGATTCGGCAATGGAGACGCTGAACATGGTCCATTCGGACTCAATGTCCCCGGTCTCCCTCGGAATGCTGTTGAA